>NW_016157129.1:174726-217713 GCF_001687245.7 Rhagoletis zephyria | reverse complement strand
TCAATTTAAAATGAATAATCTTCAGTAGTTACTAAAATATCGCAGTTTTCGTATTTCCGAAAGTTACCGTTATATGGGAAGTGGGCGTTGTTATTGTCCGATTTTTAAAATTTTCGGCCATTTAGTATGCTGTATCAAGGCCAACAACTGTGCCAAGTTTGGAAGAAATTGGTGCAGCGGTTACCAAGATATACACATGTAACCATAAGTGGGCGTGGCTACGCCCATTTTCCAAAAATTTATAATATTCTTATTTTTCGTCTAAAAATTATTGTAAATATCAATTTTGAGTGAATTATCTTCAGTAGTTACTAAAATATCGCAGTTTTCGTATTTCTGGAAATTACCGTTATATGGGAAGTGGGCGTGGTTACTGTCCGATTTCGCCCATTTTCAATACCAACCTACCTTGGATTAATGGAAACCTACGTACCAAATTTCGTTGAGATATCTCAATTTTTACTCGAGTTATCGTGTACACGGACGGACGGACAGACGGACAGACGGACGGACAGACAGACATGGCTTAATCGATTTCTCTTTTTATTCTGATCATTTATGTATACATTTGTCTATATCTATCTCAATTCGTTTTGGCTGTTACAAACAACCGTTATGTGAACAAAATTAATATACCCTTGTGCACAAGTGCGCTCGGGTATGACAAGAGCAAACTTTAGAAAAACTGTTTGCACACGTTCAATTCTATCAATGGAGGATTGGCCAAGGAAGAAGTATCTAGGCCCTTTGAGAGCTGTTTTATTAAGATTCTAAAGTTAAACTTCGAAATTTCATTCGACATTTTACGCATTTTTTTTTTTAATTTCGGAGTAAAAACTAGTACTACCTTGGCTCGAATTAAAGGTCTTGAATTGCACTTATTGTTCGAATTGTGTAAAAGATGCACAGCTGCATGCAAATAACAAAAACTGCAATATATAAGGCACTTTTAAAATTGAGGGGTTGAAATTTTTTTTGGTTTTTTAAACAGTGGAATCGTGTTTCTCGTCTCAAACTCTATAATATTAGTATAATAAAAAATCTAAAAAACTTTTTTTTTTAAATATCCGTTGGATTTTGCATGTTTTTTTTTTTAAGAACACTTTTTTGACCAATTTTTGTAAGGTCAAGGAGTGATTGTGGCTCAATGGCAATATTTTTCCTTGAAAGGTAATTAAATTAGCTTTCAAAGCCATTTTGTTTCACATCAAAATATTGCTTCTGTGGAAAGCGCTAAGATTAAATGGCATGAAGTGTTAAAAAAACACACTGTGTGCCGTCGAGTTAGCTCGAATATCTTATTTTTCAGTCGAGAAATGTAATTTTGAAATTTTAAAATTACTACGGTGTATTTTTCTCGAAACCTGTATTATTTGTAAAAATATAATTCATTTGTAAACAATATATAATATAATAAAATAAAATATCTATCATACTTGGGCGTACAAAATTTTTGATTCTTATTCTATGCTACTCTTCATAGCAAAGTACATATTTTCCTTTGTGATGCTTTAAAAAGTTTAGAAACAGTCGAGAGTTTAGAAATCGGCCAGTAATTAGAAACATCGTCCTTTTTGCCACTTTTGTAAATTGGAGTAACATCCGTCTGTTTCCAGTCGTCAATATAGACCCCAAATGCTAACGATTTGTTAAAGATTAGTTTGAGAGGCGAAGAAAGCGAAGGACATTTTATAAGAAGTCCACAATTCTTCTCCATCTATATCCATCTTAGTAGATGGTTTAAGATCTCTGATACCTTCCTCAACGTCTTCTAACGACAAACTTAAAAGGCCGAAGTCCAGAGGAGAGTTATCTTTCAAGGAGAAGTAGGAATTGGAGTCATGGTCATCACAAACGAAGTTTGAATTAAAAAACTCCTCAAACAGATTAGAAACTTCTGAAGAAGTTCTAGCGGATCTATATTCCCAGGAAACCGCAGATGGAACTCCAGAGGCAGACTTTCTAGACTTAATGAGCTGCCAAAAATACTTAGGACTAGATTTGATGTTGCTTTCAACGCCCAAAATTTAATTTTTATACAGAAATTTATTCCAGCAGTTGAATGTTTTCAAGCATTGCAAATATAATGTATAAGCATGGAGATTATTATACCATTTAAACCTCTTATAAAGCATATTTCGCCAATTCTTGAGCTTTTTAAACCTCGTGTATACCAAGGAAGCTTGTACGGCCTCTTCCGAATTAGTGGAATATTTTGGCGATAAATCTCCACCACTATAGACCTAAAGGCAGAATAACAATCCGAGGTAGCGGAACCAAAGAGCAGCTCATCCCAGTTAAATTTGATTAAAGAGTTATTGGCCCTTGAAAAGTCACACTTTGAGCCATTGTCACTTCACATTTAGTGCCTGTAAATTCATAAAACTTTTCTTTGAGGGCCACGGAAACATGATGCTTGTCTGTAGGTAAGATCGGCGAGTAACATTCCGAAATAGTAGCGTTGATATTATCACTAACAAAAACGAGATCTAAAATTGTATTAAGCTTGTTTTTAAAACAAGTCAGTTGCACTAATTTAAGACTTAAAATATTATTAACATTCGTTGGTATAAGACCCTATTTTGACATATTATTAGACCAGATAATATTAGGAAGATTGAAATCACCGAACACACATAGATGATTAGTTGTTAACACATTATGAACCAAATATGAAATGTTGTATGTATGAGTGTGAGCCAATATCTATAAATTCAGAAGTACCTTTGATGCAAACACAAATTTGAGCTAATATTGGGTCATTGTCGCTGTTTACTTCCGCTGAAATGGAGTTCCCTTGCTTCATTTATTGCTTTTCCGCCTTTATTGCATTTGTTGTATTGTCATTAAGAGCAATCATTTAGTTTCCTTCTTTTATTATGAGTAAATGTACTTTTGCGTTTAGCTTGTGGTCATTGCTAAAAGATTAAGGGCCGGTTACTCAATGTCTGGTTAACACTAATCTGCGCTTAAACACCGTTATCGACGTCTTCGACTCCATGCATACAATAGAGAGTCGGTAACGTCGATAACAATGTTTAACCGGATATTAGTGTTAACCAGACATTGAGTAACCGGCCCTAAATATTTTTGACTATCGTACCACCATCGAACGTTTTCAATACTATCGATAGTTTTATCGCCACTTTGCATGCGGATTTATTTATTTATAGTCTAATTACAGGCACATACCAAAGCATGATAGAAAAAAATAATATGTATATTGTATTGTGGAACGATTTTCCGTCATCCCTTGTCAAATTTGGTTTGGAGAACGAAAAATGACACTGAAGATGGCACAACGCCGAAACCGGTTTGTCTCCAAACCAAATTTGACAAGCGATGACGGAAAATCGTTCCACAATACATCATACTCCTACCCTGTCGGAAACACAAACAACCAAAAAGAAGTAATATGTATATTATTACTTATACAATGGAGTGATATAACAAGAAAAGCTTAAGTTTATTATTTAAGACATTCTTAGTGAGCGAAAGATCGAGGTCCAAAGAACTTGAGAGTTTGTTCAGTTCAGACAGGGTTCTTTTGATTGGTGCATTACTGCCATAAAGCGTTCTACTAAAACCAATAGTAAAAGCCTCGTAATTGCGCAAAACTCTTGCGGGGACGTTAAACATAACTCTGCTAAGAAGATTAGGACAGTCGACAGTACCCGAGACAATATCAAGCATAAAAGATACAGATAAGAAAATTCTTCTACTGCTCAGTGTCATTAGGTTGATCAGGAAAATTGAGGAAAATTTAAGAGAACGCAAAGCATACCGTAAAAATGTCTTCTGAGCCGATTCCAGCCGAATGATATGTACTTGATGATACGGTCTCCAAATGAAGGCAGCGTACTCTAACTTAGACCGAACAAAAGTAGTGTACAAGGCTTTAAAAGTATATGGATTGGAGAAACACTTACTATTTATTGCGACGAATAAAGGCAAGCATTGAAAATGATTTGGAAATAGTATAATTAATGTGCGTGTCGAAAGTAAACTTGGAGTCGAAAAAGACACCGAGATCTTTCACTTCATTAAGCGAATCTAAACGGGTATTGCAAATATGGTAAGAAGTTTGGAAAGGCTGCAGCAACTTGGAGAAGGTTACTTGAGGACATTTCTTTATATTAAGAAAAAGCCTATTTTTTACACACCATAAATACAACCTGTCCAAATCAGCCTGAAAGACAAGTGAGTCATTCATCTCTTTAATTTCGTAATAATTTTCAAGATCGTCGGCATAAAGCAGACAGTTAACAGCTGAAAAGCATGACCCTATATCATTTATAAATAAAATGAAGAATAATGGGCCCAGTAAGCTGCCTTGTGGTACACCCGAAGTGGAGAAATTATAGTTTTAGAATATATTCCATCCAGGAGAACTGAACCTTTCCGACCACTAAGATACGACACAATCCACTTAAGGAAGCCGGAAGGAAGGAATGGTTGAGTTTAGCAATTAGGACAGAATGTGAGTTCCTATCGAAGGCTTTAGCAAAATCAGTGTAAATTACGTCAACTTGGTGACCATTTTGGAACGCATCAAAGCAATCATCAGCGAAAACTGCTAAATTACTTATTGTAGATCTTCCCCGAAACCGTGCTGATTCGGGCAAATCAAATGCTTAAGATTTAACCAAAGTTTAGCCTTTATCACGCTTTCAAAAAGTTTTGTTGTGTAGATAATTTAGAAATTGGGCGGTAGTTCCTTACATCACTTTTATTTCCATTCTTAAAAATAGGGGAAATGCAAGCACGTTTCGTGAAGAGAAGGTAAATATCTGATATTAGATGAAGTAAAATAACTGATATTGATCGATAATATACCTGATATTGCCCAAAGTAAAGTAACTGATATTGAATAACAGGTCTATTCTGCGCTGGTAATTAAAAGTTTGTAACCGGTGAATAAAGTTCCTGTCAATTTTTAAACCCTTTTCGCATTCTGTGCACTATTGTAACCGGTAAGTTTTGTTACCATCTCATAAGCTGGTAACAAAGTATTGCCCCGTGAAATATGCAATGCCAGAATTTGCACAACTCTTCATAGCTGAATTGCTGAATATTTTAACTGCCTTACCAACGTACCTAGAATCGCGGTGACAAGAACTGGTAACATTTTTTGGAAATAAAATTTTCCGGTTACAAAATCTTCGGTAACGTGCAGAATAGACCTGTAAACTCTAAAAAAAAGCGAATTATTTTAATAAGCAACTACTCCTTCTGATTTGTAGGAAGTATTGCCTTGCTTTAATCTCGTAAAATATTTAAATAAAAGTTTTGAAAAATTCTTGAAGAAAATGGCTATAAGAAGTCTTTTCATCCTGTAAAATTTCTAAAAATGGACTTAGAAAACTTTCACGCTAAGCTTGCGATTTACTGATTTTGTAAGAAATATTTTTTACAAATATGTCAGGGGCAATATGAAGACAAATTGTAAGTTTAAAAGGCTATCGAAGACTATTGGTTTCTAAAGAATTATCGCATACTATCGATAGTGTCGACGATCAGATTTGAATGAAATTAGGAACGTATAATAATACTTTCACGAAAAATGAATCCGCTAGGTGGCCCTAGGCTAGAAATATTTTTAAAATTTGTATTTACTATCCGATATTGATGAAACTAAAAACGCAGGTGGGGTGTGAAATACTTTTGCGAAAAATACATGCCTTGCTTCTAGTGTTGAGTTGTTCAGAAAATCTCAATTTATTGCCCGATTTGGATGATATTAAAAATGGATCCGCTAGGTAGTGCTGGAAGCGAGATATTCAGAAAATCCTTATTTATAGTTCGATACGTGAACTAAATTGCACAAAACTCAAATTAAAAATGTATATGTATACTCACTTTCTAGGTACCAGTTAAAGCGCCATGAAAATCCATTCAATAGCATGGGAGGTTGGTGAATTCAAGCACACAAATAAACAAAAAGACAACCAAAAATTCTAAATATGGCCCAAATGTATTCTATGTATTAAATTTCCTGCATCACCTTCGGTCATTATTTTAAACAAATTTTGAATGTACAGACACGACTTTTCTACTGTTTTTTTATAGTATACATTTTTACTTTTCGGACTACCTATTACGGGTATTGCATTTGGTGGATACGAGGTATTGAGCGGCAAACGACGATATACGAATCTAGTTAGGGTTACGTATACGCCCCATAGACTATAGGGAGTAGACGTCTGTCACGATGTAGCGAATAAATGTGGCTCATTCCGCAAAGCGCTGTTTTCGTTTTACCGATTTTAACGATTCTTGATTGAAAGTAAACAGTGCCTGAACAACTTTGAATGCACTGAAATTCACTGACTGTTTCACTAAAATCACCGTTTTTCATATTTTCTTTATTTGCTACTTTTCTAATTCATATATTATTACAATTTAAACCAATGGTTCCGTGCGCAGAAGTGGAAAACTTTTGACTGCCATTCACCTGGGAGTGGCCAGAAGCGATTCTTGTGCGTACGGTTCAAATCGCAGCTCACAACGTCCGGATATTTATATCCACGTATCCTCTGGGTAGCAACCAAACACCCGTTTGGGAGCGAGCTAAAGTGAGAAGGCGTAAAACTTCGCGTGCGCTGGGTTTGGGTCCCGCCACGTTAAAACCCCGCCCAATGAAAAATTCCAAACAGCCTCGGATGAGACCCCCTTTTTCTGATGACGACCACGGCAAACGTATAAAGGACTATGATTTAAGGGTATGCACCTGGAATATCCGGACCCTTAATGGGGAAGGTGCCTCTGCCCGGCTGGTTGATGTCCTCGGGAAGACAAAGGCTGACATCACCGCCATCCAAGAAATGCGATGGACGGGGCAAGGTAAAGTAAGCGTGAAGCCTTGCGACGTCTACTACAGTTGCCACGTAAAGGAGCGCAAATTCGGTGTTGGATTCGTGGTAGGAGAGAGACTCCGTCGCCGAGTACTGGCGTTCACCCCGGTGGACGAACGTCTAGCCACAATCCGCATCAAAGCTAGATTCTTCAACATCTCGCTCATCTGCGCCCATGCCCCGACGGAAGAGAAGGATGAGGCGTCCAAGGATCTCTTCTATGAGCGCTTGGAACGTACATATGAGCGCTGCCCCCGACACGATGTCAAAATCGTGCTTGGCGATTTTAATGCCAAGGTGGGCAAGGAAGGGATCTTTGGCGCCACTGTCGGAAAATTCAGCCTCCACGACGAAACGTCCGATAACGGACTGAGGCTGATCGACTTCGCCGGGGCCCGAAATATGGTAATATGTAGTACTAGGTTCCAGCATAAGAACATCCACCAAGCTACATGGCTGTCTCCAGATCGAAAAACGAGAAACCAAATCGATCATGTTGTGATAGACGGAAGGCATGCTTCAAGCGTTTTGGACGTACGTACACTCCGAGGGCCAAACATCGACTCGGACCACTATCTTGTTGTAGCCAAGATACGCACCCGCCTCTGTGCAGCAAAAAATGTGCGCCCAACAATGCAAGGAAAGCTTAACGTCGAAAAGCTGCAATCACAACAGACGGCCAATTTATTCGCCACTCGACTCACACACCTGCTCTCTGAGAGCACTCTTCAACAATCCGACGTACGCGAGCAGTGGAACCACATTTCCCGATCATTAAGTACCGCCGCCGAAGAAGTAGTTGGATTTCAGCGAGCCCGAAAGAACAACTGGTACGATGAGGAATGTCAAGAAGCCGCAGAGAAAAAAGATGCCGCCTACAGGGCCACGCTGCGATCGGGCGCAACGCGAGCCATGTGGGACCGTTATAGGGAACTGAAGAAGGAAGCGAGACGTATTTGCCGCAATAAGAAGAGAGAGGCCGAAATACGTGAGTGCGAAGAGCTTGAGATGCTGGCCGACAGGAAGAACGCCCGAAAATTCTACCAGAGGGTTAGGCGACTTACGGAAGGTTTCAAGACCGGGGCGAACTCCTGTAAGAACAACAATGGCGACCTAGTGACCGATGTCCAGAATATACTTAAATTGTGGAGGGAACACTTTTATAACCTACTGAATGGTAGCAGCGCTGAAAGTAGTGAGGAAGACGAACCCGAGTCCCCAGTCGATGATGATGGAGTAGCTGTCCCACCGCCTGACTATGACGAGGTACGAATAGCGATTACGCGGCTGAAAAACAACAAAGCTGCTGGAGCTGACGGCCTGCCAGCCGAGCTATTCAAGTACGGCGGCGAGGAGCTGATGAGGTGCATGCATCAGCTCGTATGCAGAATATGGTCAGATGAACGCATGCCCGACGACTGGAATTTAAGTGTGCTCTGCCCAATCCACAAGAAAGGCGACCCCGCCATACGCGCCAACTACCGCGGAATTAGCCTTCTAAGCATAGGTTACAAGGTCTTATCGAGTGTATTGTGCGAAAGACTGAAGCCCACCGTCAACGAGCTGATTGGACCTTATCAGTGTGGCTTTAGGCCTGGAAAATCCACCATAGATCAGGTATTCACAATACGCCAAATCTTGGAAAAGACCCGCGAGAATAGGATCGACACACACCATCTATTTGTCGATTTCAAAGCCGCTTTCGACAGCACGAAGAGAAGTTGCCTTTATGCCGCGATGTCTGAATTTGGTATCCCCGCGAAACTAATACGGCTGTGTAAAATGACGTTGAGCAATACCACCAGCTCCGTCAGAATAGGGAAGGACCTCTCCGAGCCGTTTGATACCAAACGAGGTTTCAGACAAGGGGACTCCCTTTCGTGTGATTTCTTTAATCTTATGTTGGAGAAGATAATAAGAGCCGCAGAACTGAACCGCTCAGGCACAATACTTTATAAGAGCGTACAATTGCTGGCGTATGCCGACGACATCGATATTATCGGTAAAAACAAGGGCTACGTCTGTTCTGCCTTCTCGGGATTGGATAGAGAAGCAAAGCGAATGGGTCTGGTGGTGAACGAGGACAAAACGAAGTATCTCCTGTCATCACACAAACAGTCAGAGCATACGCGTCTTGGCACCCACGTCACTGTTGACAGTTACAAGTTTGAAAAAGTAGACGACTTCGTTTATTTGGGAACCAGCATTAACACCAATAATAATGTCAGCCTTGAAATCCAACGGAGAATCACTCTTGCCAACAAGTGCTACTTTGGGCTGAGTAGGCAATTGAGAAGTAAAGTCCTCTCTCGTCGTACAAAGATCACACTCTATAAGTCACTCATCATGCCTGTGCTGGTGTATGGCGCGGAAGCATGGACAATGAAAGCATCTGATGAGGCGGCTCTTGGAGTTTTCGAGAGAAAGATTCTGCGAAAGATTTACGGACCTTTACGCGTTGGTGATGGCGAATATCGCAGACGATTTAACGATGAGCTGTATGAGCTTTACAACGATATAGACATAGTGCAGCGAATTAAAATTCAGCGGCTCCGCTGGCTTGGCCATGTCGTTCGGATGGACAGAAACGCTCCTGCTCTGAAAATATTCAACGCGGGCCGCGATGCTGGTAACAGAGGAAGAGGAAGGCCTCCTCTGCGTTGGAAAGACCAGGTGGAGAAGGACTTGGCTTCACTTGGCATTTTCAATTGGCGTCAGTTAGCACAGAAGAGAAATGACTGGCGTGCTGTTTTGGACTCAGCCAAAATCGCTTAGGCGGTTACAGCGCCAAATAAGAAGAAGAAGAACCAATTAAAACACGTTTGCTATCGAAAAAATGAAATAATAAGATAACTGGTTATTTTTTTATTTTATCCCCCTATTAAGCGTTGTTTACTTTTTCCCTAAACTCACANATGTGACAGTTTATTTTATCCCCCTATTAAGCGTTGTTTACTTTTTCCCTAAACTCACATGTGAATGCTTATTTATAATTACAATTAAAATAAAAGACTAATTTAATTTTGCAGGCTTGTTGTCGACTTCATGATACAGTATATTTTCAATATTACCAAGGGATTTGAGAAAAATAGTTTTTCGACCCGGCCTAATATATACATATAATTTTTTTTTAATGAGAACTCAAGTCGGTTTTGTTTTTTGCTTAAAAATTACTTGTTATTATTTTGCTTTCGTTTGTTTAATGTCTATTAATTTTTTGTTAAGGTAAATTTCACAACAAACTTTAAAAAAAAAAACACGTTAAAAGTTTTGTGGCTTATTAATAATAAGGTACAAGTTTCGATAGGCTAAAAATTCGAGTTAATTTTTGGTTATTTTGTTTTTGCCCAAGGTGTTATTATTTTCTTCCACACAAAACAAATTGTCGAACATAGTAGCATTGTATTGAAGAAAATGCGTCACGCCGCCAACAAAATTTTTTTTCCAAAAATTAACGGTATTTTGTAGACACTTCAAGCTAGAATATTGTTGCTGTGCGAATGTTTGGAACTTTTCTAATTTTTGTACAAAGTGAAAAATTTGGATTTACATACATGGGTTTTGTTAGAGATGGAATTTTTCTTCGGGGTATATAACGGTACTAATAATACCAGCAATTCCTATATTTAATTGGAAAACTGTTTAAAAAAATTCTGTAATGTAAAATATACTTTTATTTTTAAATGGGGATTATTTTAAACAGCATTTTGAAGTTATCTCTTTTCGTTGTTTTCTTGTTAAAATATATGTGTTATTTCTTTTGTACCGGCAATAAAATATTAGAAAAATATTTTTAATTGCATAGTTTACTAGTTT
Organism: Rhagoletis zephyria; assembly: GCF_001687245.7. Taxonomy (NCBI): domain Eukaryota; kingdom Metazoa; phylum Arthropoda; class Insecta; order Diptera; family Tephritidae; genus Rhagoletis; species Rhagoletis zephyria. The sequence continues at coordinate 207,043 of NW_016157129.1, read as the reverse complement.
AAGGCGCATATTTCTGACTTTTGAGTGTATGCGCATATTTTAGATTTTTTAGTACATGAGATTACGAGCCCTTCTTCTTCTTCTTCTTCTTCTTCTTCTTCTTCTTTTTTGACGCTGTAACCGCTTAAGCGATTTTGGCCGAGTTCAGCAAAGCACGCCAGTCGTTTCTCGTCTGTGCGCCAACTGACGCCATCTGGAAACGCCAAGTGAAGCCAAGTCCTTCTCCACCTGATCTTTCCATCGCAGTGGGGGCCTCCATCTTCCTCTGCTACCACCAGCGGGTTCCGATTTGAATACTTTCAGAGCTGGTGCGCCGGTGTCCATTCGAACGACATGACTAAGTCAGCGGAGCCGCTGTATTTTAATTCGCTGCAGTATGTCCGTATCGTTGTAAAGCTCATACAGCTCATCGTTCCATCGTCTGCGGTACTCGCCGTGGCCAACGCGTAAAGGCCGGCAAATCTTCCGCAAAATCTTTCTCGCCGCCTCATCGGATGTTGTCATTGTCCAAGCTTCTGCGCCATACACCAGCACGGGCATGATGAGTGACTTATAGAGCGTGGTTTTCGTTCGTCGAGAGAGTACTTTACTCCTGAATTGCCTACTCAGTCCAAAGTAGCACTTGTTGGCAAGAGTGATTCCGCGTTGGATTTCAATGCTGACATTATTATCGGTGTTAATGCTGGTTCCCAAGTAAACGAAATTCTCTACTTTCTCGAAATTGTAACTGTCAACAGTGACGTGGGTGCCAAGGCGCGAATGTGCTGACTGTTTGTTTGATGACAGGAGATACTTCGTCTTGTCCTCGTTTACCACCAGACCCATGCGCTTTGCTTCCCTATCTAACTTGGGGAAGGCAGAACAGACTTCGCGGTTTTTGTTACCGATGATGTCGATGTCATCGGCATAAGCCAGCAATTGCACGCTCTTGTAGTAAATTGTTCCTGAGCGGTTCAGTTCTGCAGCTCTTATTATCTTCTCCAACATCAGATTAAAGAAGTCACATGANTATCCAACTTGGAAAAGGCAGAACAGACTTCGCGGTTTTTGTTACCGATGATGTCGATGTCATCGGCATAAGCCAGCAATTGCACGCTCTTGTAGTAAATTGTTCCTGAGCGGTTCAGTTCTCCAGCTCTAAATATCTTCTCCAACATCAGATAAAAGAAGTCACATGAAAGGGAGTCGCCCTGTCTGAAACCCATTTTGGGCAGAGCACACTTAAATTCCGGTCGTACTGCATGCGTTCATCTGACCATATTCTGCACAAGAGTTGATGTATGCACCTTATCAACTCCTTACTTGAATAGCTCGGCTGGCAGGCCGTCAGCTCCAGCAGCTTTGTTGTTTTTCAGCCGCGTAATCGCTATTCGTACCTCGTCATAGTCAGGCGGTGGTCGACTCCGTCATCATCGACTGCGGGCTCGGGTTCTTCTTCTCATCAACCTCCCGTGCTGCTACCATTTAGTAGGGCGAAAAAGTGTTCCCTCCATAATTTAAATACGCTCTGGACATCAGTTACTAGGTCACCATTATTGTTCTTACAGGAGTACGCCCCGTTCTTTAAACCTTCCGTAAGTCGCCGAACTCTCTGGTAAAATTTTTGGGCAATCTTCCTGTCGGCCAGCATTTCAAGCTCTTCGCACTCACGTATTTCGGCCTCTCTCTTCTTGTTGCGGCAAATACGTCTCGCTTCCCTCTTCAGATCCCTATAGCGGTCCCACATAGCGCGCGTTGCGCCCGATCGCAGCGTGGCCCTGTAGGCGGCATCTTTTTTCTCTGCAGCTTCCTGACACTCCTCATCGTANCATAGCGCGCGTTGCGCCCGATCGCAGCGTGGCCCTCCGATCGCAGCGTGGCCCTGTAGGCGGCATGTTTTTTCTCTGTAGCTGCCTGATGTTCTTTCGGGCTCGCTGAAATCCGACTACTTCTTCGGTGGCGGTACTTAATGAGCGGGAAATGTGGTTCCACTGCTCGCATATGTCGGTTTGTTGAAGAGTGCTCTCTGAGAGCAGGTGTGAGAGTCGAGTAGCGAAAGCGCTGGCTGTCTGTTGTGATTGCAGCTTTTCGACGTTGAGCTTTCCTTGCATATTTAGGCGCACATTTTTTGGTGTACAGAGACGTGTGCGTATCTTGGCTGCAACAAGATAGTGGTCCGAGTCGATGTTTGGGCCTGGGAGTGTGTGTACGTCTAAAACACTTTTTATGCTTGAACCTAGTACTGCATACTACCATGTTTCGGGCCCCGGCGAAATCCATCAGCCTCAGTCCATTGTCGGATGTTTCGTCGTGGAGGCTGAATTTTCCGACGGTGGTTCGAAACATCCCTTCCTTTCTCACCCTGGCATTGAAGTCGCCAAGCACGATTTTGATATCATGACGGGGGCAGCGCTCGTACGTGCGCTCCAAGCGCTCATAGAAGAGATCCTTGGATGCCTCATCCTTCTCTTCCGTCGGGGCATGGGCGCAGATGAGCGAGATGTTGAAGAATCTCGGGGGGTCTCATCCGATTCTTGGCCTTGCCTCTTTACTGGAAATAGTTTTTACGTGGCGGGTCCCTAGCCCAGCGCACAACCCATTGCTGGGACGAGGTTGGTTTCGCAACCAAATACACGTTTATATAGCGAGCCGCTTGCTCCAAGCAGACACCCGCTTGCAGCCGCACCTACTGGTGAACAGACGCTGCAGACTTCAGTGAGCCCTTAAACAGAATAAGTCGGAGTGGCCCCACCGAAGCTCCGTCTCTTTCTGCCGTGACCCAAGGCTCCACTCGGATTGATTACCGCATCTCGCACATGGGTTGCTCACGTTTCCCAGAGTGCGCGAACGAGGAGGCAAGAGTCGGGATTGAGTATAGCCATGCAACTGTAACTACATACCCAGCGCAACGACTGTACGCCATTGCCCTCCATTGCGAGCCCCAGAATATAATAATAAATGGTTCGGTTTTTCTGAAAACTGTTCATTAACGAAAGTTTCGAAATTACATATACATATATACATTTTCTATTCTGTACTTTTGGATGAAGTTGATGAAATTTTAAATGTGGCTAACTTAAACTTTGTTGGCAGTGTTGCCATTTTAGCCGTTTTCCGGCTAGATTTAGCCGGTTGCGACAGCAAACAGCCGGAAAAAATTCGGTTTAGCCGGCAGCCGATTTGTTAACCGTTTTGCAAAAAAATGTGCCATTTTTAGCCGATTTTGCTCTTCGCCTTATTTTATTAAAATTCAAATATACCAGTTTTTATTTTTACAAATTTAGTGCTCCAAAATCTATTAGAAATGGCTAGTCTTATCTCTGAGAAAATTTTCATGTCGGTCATGTCATGTGTGTTATATAAAATTGAAAAACAATCAGATAGTAAGCTGATTTGAATGATTTTTGTTTTAAGCGAGTGACCCAAATACACATAAACTGGGACGCGTCATTTTAGCAGATTAAAAAGTTACAAGTTTTGCTGAAATTTTGCAGAATTTTCATAATTTTTACACCAAGTGTGAAATCTGTTTGTAGTATATGTTGTTTGTTTAGTAATGAGCTACATATTCATAAAAAATAATAAATTTTTAATAAACTAAAGAAAAATAGGCAAACCTTTCTTCAATTTTGCGTCCCAGTTTATATTTGGGAGAACGTAGCGGGGATTTTCTTCATAAAATTTTTGTTATGAATGTCTTAAATTTAAGTGTGAAGTTTTATTCGCTACACTTAGAAAATAAAAGAGCACGAATTTCGATGTGGAGCAAAACTCTCTGGGAAGACAATACATGGTGCAAACATACTTTTTAAATTTCATAAAATGAAACTGCAGTAGTTTTCATCTTATGTGTATAATTCTTTTATATATATTTTAAGCAACACCACATCTTCATGAGAAAATTCCGAGAATCCAAAAATTGGTACCGTTACAAGTTGCAGGGCATCATTTTAACTCGGCATCTTTCCTGCCCAATGGTATATGTTTCAGAGGTTTAAAGATATTTTGCGTCGGCAATTTGTCATCAAACTACGTACCCTACCTCGGAAAAGCAAAAAACTTTATATTCGAACGTTTGCTCAGGTGTATCGAATTCTGGCAGTTTGGAAACGCGCAACACTTTTAATATTTTCATCCAACTTCACAAACTTCAAATTTTTTTTCTACTTTTTTAAGAAACAAAAATTTTTCTGCTAGTGAATCTAATGGCAGGATTTTAGTTAAATGTCGTAAACTTGTTAAAAGTGAAGTGGTCGGCAACAACAGCGAACGTCAATAAATTAAACTATCTCCTGCTTTCACAGCTTTACGTGTTCATTTCTCAAAATAGTGCCCTCCGACTCAAAATGTATTCAACAAAGTGTGATTGATTTTGACATTGCTCTCATAAGAAACAGGCTATAACGTCNAGAAAAATAGGCAAACCTTTCTTCAATTTTGCGTCCCAGTTTATATTTGGGAGAACGTAGCGGGGATTTTCTTCATAAAATTTTTGTTATGAATGTCTTAAATTTAAGTGTGAAGTTTTATTCGCTACACTTAGAAAATAAAAGAGCACGAATTTCGATGTGGAGTAAAACTTTCTGGGAAGACAATACATGGTGCAAACATACTTTTTAAATTTCATAAAATGAAACTGCAGTAGTTTTCATCTTATGTGTATAATTCTTTTATATATATTTTAAGCAACACCACATCTTCATGAGAAAATTCCGAGAATCCAAAAATTGGTACCGTTACAAGTTGCAGGGCATCATTTTAACTCGGCATCTTTCCTGCCCAATGGTATATGTTTCAGAGGTTTAAAGATATTTTGCGTCGGCAATTTGTCATCAAACTACGTACCCTACCTCGGAAAAGCAAAAAACTTTATATTCGAACGTTTGCTCAGGTGTATCGAATTCTGGCAGTTTGGAAACGCGCAACACTTTTAATATTTTCATCCAACTTCACAAACTTCAAATTTTTTTTCTACTTTTTTAAGAAACAAAAATTTTTCTGCTAGTGAATCTAATGGCAGGATTTTAGTTAAATGTCGTAAACTTGTTAAAAGTGAAGTGGTCGGCAACAACAGCGAACGTCAATAAATTAAACTATCTCCTGCTTTCACAGCTTTACGTGTTCATTTCTCAAAATAGTGCCCTCCGACTCAAAATGTATTCAACAAAGTGTGATTGATTTTGACATTGCTCTCATAAGAAACAGGCTATAACGTCAAATTGAAATTAATTGTTAACCCATTTTAGAATGCGTTTTTTTCAAATTTGAATTTAAAAAACAAAAAAAATACACGCAAAATTTTCAAGCAACAAATTTTCTTAATAAACGTAAAATTGTTAAGAGATAAACCGCCGAGAAGAGCAAGTAAGTACATTTAAGTTTGGTAATAAGTAAATACGTTCGACTTTGCTTAAATATTTAATGTAAGGAAACCAAGATGAAGCGGAGCAAAATGTTTGAACGGTGCGCTGTATGCGATAAAAGTCAGGACACGCAAATAGTGCGATGTTTTAAACCACCTAGTTGCGAATTAAGACGGCAGCGATGGGAAGAAAGCTGTGCTGTTGTACTACGTGATTCATCTCGCGTTTGTGAAAACCACTTCAAGGAAAGTGATGTCCAAAACAAACACTTTCCAACGAGCTCGTTTATACCCATGCGCAGTCCCAATGCCATACGAAATAACTGATGCAAGTGAGGATTTAGTACGCGATCAGGATACATTCTTTGTTGATGCCCAAACTCAAACAGAGGACTCTTTAGAATGCACGTTGCGAACAGAAATATTTCGGCTTACCGGAATAATTAAACCATGCAAGCAAGTATGGAAGAGCGTAAATTAAAACCGCTCGAAGCAAGGTCTTTAATGGAAAACTATTTCGTATGAAAAAAATTTTATTTCAAAATTGGTAGAGTTAAGCTCACGTATAAAATTGGTAAAAAATGTAAAATCATACTTTTATAAGTGTCAAATAATGTTTAGGATAAAAAATTGAAATATAAAAATAAACACACAAAAGCATAAAACTTGGGCAACTAAAAACAAGAAAATTGCTAAAACTATTTTATAAACAATTTGTTTTATTTTATTGACAAAATATATGTGATGTAAGTAATGTAAGTAAAACAAAACTATAATCGAAATAAAAGCCTAGGGCATCAGTGCTGATAAGATACATGCATCACTAAGGGTTAATTCGTTTGTTTATACTTTTTGACATTATAGTACCTTAAAAGAGAGCCGCACTGAGTTGTCAATTACACCTTGTTTAATACACCTTGCTCCGACTAAGCAAAAGTGCCATACTCTCAGCTAATATAGCCATTTTGCGGGACAAAAAGCAACCTACTGAAAATGATCCACTATTTATAAGAAGGCAAAAATAGAAAAGAAAATGCCATAAGTTTGTAATTTATCTCTGTTTTTATATTTAAGTAATACAAACTTTACTTCTGATGTAAAGCTAAGCTACGTATAACGACAGTTTCCTTTGTTAAACAAAAATAAAGTGGTGTACAGCTTAGCTACGTATAAATAATCTTTATTAACAAAAAAAAATTCAATGGATTTACTAGTCTTTCTAATTGTAGTTTATGTATTTAAAAAAATTTTAATTCTGATTGAAACATTTTAGCCGTTTTTAGCCGTTTTTTTGTCCAATCTAGCCGGTCGCCCTGAAAAGTCCTGGCAACACTGTACCTTGGTAACAATTTAATCTGTTCAGCAATTCAGCTAAGAAGTTTTGTATTAATTCTGGTGTTGCATACTTCACGGGGCAATATTTTGTTACCTGATTATGAGATGGTAACGAAATTTGCTAGTGCGCAGAATGGGAAAAGGGTTTAAAAACTACGAGGAACTTTATTTACCGGCACAGGTAGAATAGGCCTGTAAGTGTGCCTCATTAGTTCAAAGCTTCGCGTTTTGAGTTGTGAAAGTCTTTTAGCAAATGACCAATATGTATGTATATATGTACATCAAAATTGATTTTAATTTTCTGTAGTATCAAGTTGACCAACCGTTTTGAAGACGCAACTAGCGAAGTTTTTTTAAACCGTTTTAAGCTATGGAATTCGAATTGCGAAAACTTATAAAGATTATAATCTAAGAGATAATATCAAGACCGCGAACTATTAGTTCATATTACGTAATTTTTGTTTATTTTCTAAGAGGGGTGGTATAGGCCTGATGACATCGGGTTTTTGGAGAAATCCTGATTGCTAATATAGTGTATGTACATAATATTTTAAATCAAACATTTTCAATTAATGCTATTGTATTCGTAAGCCACAAATTTCGCAAGCACTAACTTAATCATTCCTCTTGTTTTTACAGGTATGTATGAGCGCTGAAAGAAATATTCCACAATCATTTTTCCACGAATGATACGTATCCTCGAGTTCGTAACATATGTACGTAGAAGCCAAAAACTGCTTTTCATATCCCCATCATATAAAATATGTTTATAAGTTATTATGATTTTTCAGGTTATGCAAAACCTTTTTCAAATTAATGGAAACCTTTTTCAGATGAAGCGAAACCTTTGTCAAATTAATTGAAACCTTTTTCGGGTTCAATGAAACTTTATTCAAATTAAATTAAACTTTTTTCAGATTCAATGAAACTTTTTTAAGATTCAATGAAACTTTATTCAACCCAAATGAAACTTTTTTCAAATTAAATGAAACTTTATTCAAATTAAGTATTACACATTTTTAAATTAAAGAACAGGATATCAACTTAACCTATTAAGAGCCGTTTGCACCATGTCTGGCTAACACTAAAGGCTCTGTTATGCATATTTGGCATTGCTTGAGAGTTGACACATAAGGAATCTGTTAAATGAGCTTCGCGTGTAAGCTGTTACCCAACGCACAGCATTACATACGTAGAAGTCTGTTGGTTTTTGATTTCTACGTAAAAACACGTACGTAACAGAGCCTTAACTCCCAGTTACACATCGTTATCGACGTTATCGACGCCATACTTATATCAGGGAGTCGATAACGCCGATTATGATGTTTAAATGGGAGAATATTTTTACTTTTGCTACACGAATTCAAAGCTGTCAACATTTCTTAAGGTAGAAGAGGGAAATAAAGTACAAATAATCTCCCTTCTCACCCACTCGCTTAAGCGAAATGTAAAATTTGGAATTTGCGTAACAATTGTCTAATTATTTTCTTCTAACTTAAACAAACTCTATGGATTAGAGCACAGTCTAATCACGGCAACATTCAACTTCGGTTCAAGAATAATTTTGACACGCCCCATTTCTCTTTCCCTTTTCACATCATCCTTTACATGTACTACCGAAAACAGAGATATTTGAAGTTTTATAAAAGGAATAAATTATAGCATTTTCAGTTTAAATTAAACTTTTTTCAAATTAAATGAAACCTTTTTCAGGTTAACCGAAACCTTTTTCAAATTAAACGAAACCTTTTTCAGGTTAAGCGAAACCTTTTTCAAATTAATTGAAACCTTTTTCAGATGAAGCGAAACCTTTTTCAAATTAAATGAAACTTTTTTCAGATTCAATGAAACTTTATTCAAACCAAATGAAACTTTTTTCAAATTAAATGAAACTTTATTCAAATTAAGTATTAAACTTTTTTAAATTAAGGAACAGGAAATCAACTTAACCTATTAAGAGCCGTTTGCACCATGTCTGGCTAACACTAAAGGCTCTGTTATGCATACTTGGCATTGCTTGAGAGTTGTCACATAAGGAATCTGTTAAATGAGCTTCGCGTGTAAGCTGTTACCCAACGCACAGCATTACATACGTAGAAGTCTGTTGGTTTTTGATTTCTACGTAAAAACACGTACGTAACAGAGCCTTAACTCCCAGTTGCACATCGTTATCGACGCCATACTTATATCACGGAGTCGATAACGCCGATTATGAAGTTTAACTGGGAGAATATTTTTACTGTTGCTACACGAATTCAAAGCTATCTACTATTATTTTCTTATGGGAGAAGAGGGAAGAAAGTACAAATACTCTCCCTTCTCACTCACTCGCTTAAGCGAAATGTAAAATTTGGCATTTGCATAACAATTGTCTAATTATTTTCTTTTAACTTAAACAAACTCTACGGATTAGAGCACAGTCTAATCACGGCAACATTCAACTTCGGTTCAAGAATAATTTTGACATGTCCCATTTCTCTTTTCCTTTTCACATCATCCTTTACATGTACTCCCGAAAACAGAGATATTTGAAGTTTTATAAAATGAATAAATTATATGATTTGCCTAGTTACCAAAACCCCTCGAAAATCACAACAAACCAACCAACCTACCAAAGCCTTATTTTTAGAAATGAAACTACCTATTTTGGTCCAATTGGAGCGAAACGGCAACACTGTTTTCAACATGCCTTGACCGTAAGGGAGAGCAACACGTAACAGCTAATTCAAAGTAAATGAAGTTGCATTTCATTTGAATAAAGTTTCATTTAATTTGAAAAAATTTCATTTAATTTGAATAAGGTTTCATTGAATCTGAAAAAGGTCTCATTTAATTTGAGTAAAGTTTCACTGAATCTGAAAAAGGTTTCATTTAATTTGAAAAAGGTTTCACTTAACATGAAAAAGGTTTCATTTAATTTGAAAAAGGTTTCGCTAAATTTGAAAATGGTTTCATTTAAACTGAAAATGCTATATATGATTTGCCTAGTTACCAAAACCCCTCGAAAATCCCAACAAACCAACCAACCTACCAAAGCCTTATGGACCGAATCGGCAACACTGTATTCAAAATGCCTTGACCGTAAGGGAGAGCAACACGTAACAGCTAATTCAAAGTAAATGAAGTTTCATTTCACTAAAAACCTGAAAAAGGCAAAATGGGCTTTGAAAAAAGGCATATAATTTTTAATTGTTTATATAGTATGCATGTCCGATTAAATATGTAAAAAAATACATACAGTGGACAACAAATTATATATAGCCGAACCACATTTTTCTAAGTTTTTACATATAATTTTTGTTGTTATTTAATTTTGGTTATTTTTTATAGTTCATTATTTAATAAAACCATTGAAAATCCAAGTTTCCTACTTTGTGTTTTCTTACAAATTCTAAAAAATCAACCAAATTCCGAACATTGCCGAACCATTCGGCAAATTCGATTTAGTTCGAATTTATTCGAATTTTCAGAAAATTTAAAAGTTTGTTTGTAAGAATGACAACTCAAATCGAAAAAGAGNTTCGAATTTATTCGAATTTTCAGAAAATTTTAAAGTTTGTTTGTAAGAATGACAACTCAAATCGAAAAAGAGATTGAGATGAACTTATATTAATATGATTAACTATCCATATCGCTTTTTTTGCTTCACAATCAAAAATATATACAAATGAATTTTTTTCTTCAAAAAAATATCTAAAAAAAATCCAAAAATTTGGCAAATGTAGCATATTGAAACTAATTTTTTTGAGGCGTATAACATGATTTCATTTATTTTTCTTGCTTTACAAAAACAAGAAATTTTTGCATACTTCACGTTACATACATAACATATCATACGTATGTTTATTAAAAAAGTCTTACATTTAATGACAACGTATGATTTTGCTTTTTAAAGCGAGATCTTTAAGTAATAATTTAACAAAATAGATAATAGGGCATGAAGAGTTCTATCCAGCCACATTTTTNTGAGGCGTATAACATGATTTCATTTATTTTTCTTGCTTTACAAAAACAAGAAATTTTTGCATACTTCACGTTACATACATAACATATCATACGTATGTTTATTAAAAAAGTCTTACATTTAATGACAACGTATGATTTTGCTTTTTAAAGCGAGATCTTTAAGTAATAATTTAACAAAATAGATAATAGGGCATGAAGAGTTCTATCCAGCCACATTTTTGCTTTGAAAGAAGAAAGTTGCAGAGCTGCTTTTTTGCAAATTAAGACGAAATTCGATTTTTTCTAGAAAAATTAGATTTTATACGAAATTTAGCACCACAAAGTTCGATTTCAAAAATTCGTCATTTTAGAGCTAAAGTTCGATTAAAATTCGAATATCGAATTTACCCATCCCTTATCAGTACGAAAATCTAATTTCGCCGGTAACACCATCTCATATGAATTCACCATGCCCTCACTTCGTAAAACGTAAAAGTATGGAAATGAAGAGATAAATATTAAAAAAGCAAAACATACAGAACAGGCAGAAAAAGGCAATAAACTCAAAAAAGGAATAAAAGGTCAAAATTAAACTTTATATTTTTAATCAAGGAAACGTGTGATTCTTTTATTTGACTTAAGCTTTCTATAACCATTATTACGTTTTTTGCACTTTTTTCTAATTTTCGAAATATTCATGTTCAAAGCGGGCAACATAAGAGTAAGAGTGCATTTTGAGAATTTTTAAGTATTATTTCTGGAAACATTATTATTTATATTATATCTACATACAATCTATATATGTAGATACAAACACATGTATGAATAGTTGTAAGGTTGAAAATAGTGTATTCATAAGTTATAAATGGGTGAATTGCTTAAATTTATCAGTTTATCCGCATTCTTACTTTGGTAAATAATTGCATAAAATTGTTTATTATTTAACTAGCCGTATAAGTTACGTTTAATTCTTACCTCGTCCATTGTGTTGATCTGCTTTCTATGTGGTCGTGGCACCAGCTGGCAACCTGTCAAGGTTGAATTTTGCACATTTGCATATTTATCCACCGGGTTACATGACTAATCTGGTTTCTATAATGGGAACACGGCCTTGGTGAATGTGGTACGAATCGTGCAAAATTTACGTTTGCCTCTCATTTACGTGCGTTCTTTTTGTATTTTATTTCCATTCGCCGAAATTCAAAATGCAAATAAAGTCGACGCCGCGGCCGTTACCATTTCAAATTTAATTTTTATTTTATGTCAACAAATAACAACAAAATACTAAAACACTCGACACATTTTAGTACGACTGGCGGTAGCAAACGCAACACGTTGCATTCGTCGGCGGAGTTGTCGAATTGGTGCAAAGCGACTTCGTTTCATATTAATGACAAGTGTCGATGATCCTCCAACTAGCCAATGACACAGGCGGCAGCGATGCTGGCTGTGTTTGTCAGTAGTTGCCTATTGGAGGTTTACTACTGTTGTAGGTGGCATGGCTGGTGCGTTATAGCGCCGTTAAATTGGTACTTGTGCATCAATAACGGAAAGATATGCGAAGGAAGTGACGTGCGTAACGTAGAGATACGCAACAATGAAGGTGCTGCGTTCACAAAAATCACTTGTTCTTTAAGACCGCGTACTCAGGATTTACACAAGTTAATTTTGCATTAGGAACGCATTCACACTTTTTTACTAATATATTCACATTTCTCTCACTGTCTTCGACACTGTATTTTACTTTTCGAAGACAGTTTAATCTGTGGACGCCTAATTTACTCAAACAATCTGACAATTAATACATATTTTCAATTGTCTTGTCTTGTGTAAACGCAAGCTTATACAACTGCTAGCATTGTCGGATCTACATATGTACGCACGTCAAAAGTTGAGAGTTGGCCACCGTTCGTTGGGCCCGTTGACGCAAGGGCTACCAATCTGACGCTCTCTATGCAAACACACACAGTCTACTCAACTTTCAGATTCATCCTTGAGCGGAACGTAGGCAAAGTACCCATTCTGATGGGGCCATTAAGGAGATTCAAAAAACATCATTCGCTGGAATAGTGCTTTGCATACCGTTAGGCGGCCGGCCGCTATGGTGTAGTGGTAAGCAATGCGCGCTTCCACTCCGCAACGCCTGGGTTCAAGGTTGTTTCTTAACAGCGGTCATCCCTCGGTAGGCAATATTAAACCTCCGAGTGTATTTCTGCCATGAAAAACAGCTTCTCATAAAAATACAATCGCCGTTCGGAGTCGGCGTAAAACTGTAGGTCCCTCCGCTTTGTGTGACAACATCAAGGCGCACGCCACAAATCGGAGGAGAAGCTCGGCCAAACACTAACATATGTGTAAGCACCAATCTATTATTATTAGCCGTCATCGATTCGCCAACAGGTAGCGAGTGGCGAAACGAACGAACTCAATGAGGTAAAACCAAACTCGCTATCGTCTATCCGTGCTAACTAACTTTTTTGTTGCTTTCACATGCAAAATTATTCTTTAAGCGACCGGAACTCAAACATAGCGAGCGAGAAGTGGCGAATCGATGACGGCTATTATTATTATTATACCGTAAGGCGGTGTTGTCAAGTTTTGAATTTAAAAAGGCACTAAAACCCAAGAGAAAATACGTTTTTTCTCGAAAAAATCACCAAATTTTTATTGGAGCATTTAATGGACTATGTACCAATGTTTCTTGCTCAACGGTCGGATTTATTCTGTTTTCTAAAAACTTAAATATTCTCGTTCTTATTTTCTAATTTGCAGCTAAAATGTTATAACTCCTATCAAACGAAAGCAAAAACAAAAAATTAAGTTTCATTAGCTATGTGGTAGTTTAAATCTACACTTCACGTGAACTAAAGGAACATAAAGAACTTTTCTTTCCGACCGCTTAGCACCTGAAACATAACGAGATGTTGTTTCCCTTTTTACTGTGTCTTATGTCGCGCGACTTTGCAAATATATGTAAATTTTAATTTTCTCTCTTTTTCGAATTTCAGCTTATTTTTACGTAATTTCGCGCAAAGAATTTTCATAAAATAGGGCAATTGAATATATTATATAATATATAATTATAAACTTTGTACAAAATTAATCATCCAATTTTGGATTTTGAATAACTTCTTTACCTACTAAATAAAAAAATGATTTTGAGTGATGTAAATCTTTGTCAGGACCTTTAAAATTTTTTCTGTTAAGTGAAAAAGATGATATCCGTCATCACCCCAACTTACACTAATTTTGCAATTTTACTACATACAAGGTGGCGCAAAATTTAACATCCAATTTTGGTTTTGAATAACTTTCTTACTAATAAAAAAATATTTTGATCAGGGAAATCTTTATTAAGACCCCCATATTCCATGACTTTCCACACTATTTCCGGTGATAACTGTTCGCTTTCGTATCGAATATTCTCCTTAAGGGCAGCGATTGTCTGAAGCTTGTTGGCGTAAAACCGCGACTTCAAGTAGCCCCAAAGAAAGAAGTGATTGGAATAAAGGGTAATTAATTTTGCGACACCTTCTAATACTTGGTTGGGCCCAATACTTTACAAGAGCGTTCAATTGCTGGCGTATGCCGACGACGCCGACATTATCGGTAAAAACAAGGGTTTCGTCTGTTCTGCCTTCTCGTAATTAGATAGAGAAGCAAAGCGAAAGGGGCTGGTGGTGAACGCGGACAAAACGAAGTATCTCCTGCCATCACACAAACAGTCAGAGCAGGCGCGTCTTGGCACGTACGTCACTGTTGACAGTTAAAAGCAGCGTTGCCATTTTAGCCGTTTTCCGGCTAGATTTAGCCGGTTTTGATAGCAACTAGCCGGAGAAAATTCGATCTAGCCGGCAGCCGATTTGTTAGCCGGTTTGTAAAAAAAAGTTAGCCGTTTTTAGCCGATTTTACTATTTGCCTAATTTTCAGGTGCAAAAAGTAAACAAGTTGTTCGAAAGCAATAATGCAGACCCAATGAAGATTTTTAATGAACTCAATGTTTTACTTTCGCATCTATGCTCCCTAGTGGTTATTAGCGCGGACACATTTGATCCTATATGCTCCCCGTTGGAACCATACCTTGCTCCATTTCCTCAGTTTTATCACAGTTTTGAAGAGTATTTAAAAACAAAAGTAAGCACAAACGCTTTTGACCACGAAGCCGAGAAAATAATTCGAGAAAATGGTCGCTATTTTATTATCACTTTAATAAAGGAATTACGCCAACGCCTCCCTACAAATATTGCCACACTAAAAAAAATTGACTTTTTTCGGTTGGAAATGCATTAAGAGTAATTAAACCAAAAGTATTTGTTCAACTACAGCAACAAAAACACAAATATAATGCCGACGAAATAACATCCATAGAGATGCAATGGCAACGGTTAACGTTACATACCTGGAGTAATTTAGACTCAACTGTAAAATTTTGGGCCGAAGTTTATCAATTTCGAAATGCCCTAGGAGAAAACCCTTTTGCTGACCTTTCCAACCTAGTTTTTAGTTTTCTTGTTTTGCCTATAAGTAATGCAGAAGTAGACCGAATATTTAGTTTAATGAATATAATAAAAACTAAGCAAAGAAATCCAATGTGCGTTAAAACGTTAAACGCTATTTTATATATAAGATACGGTTTAAAACGTGAAGAAAAATGCTGCCATAATTTTACTGTAGATGACGATCTCTTAAAATTAATGAATTCAGGTGATATATACAATAGTGATTCATTTGATGATGAGGAATATACACTCGATATAAATTAATGGTGTTAACTAGTCTTTCGTTTCTTGCGATTTATTTAAATAAAGCATGTGAATTTTCACTAAAACATTTTAGCCGTTTTTTGCCAGAGTCTATGTGAAATTTCACTAAAACATTTTAGCCGTTTTTAGCCGCTTTTTTTTGCCAAGTTTGAAAAAGCAGGCGATTTCGTTCGGCTAGGGACCAGCAATAACACCAATAATAATGTCAGCGTTGAAATCCAGTGCAGAATCACTCTTGACAACAAGTGCTACTTTGGACTGAGTAGGAAATTGAGAAGTAAAGTCCTCTCTCGTCGTACAAAAATCCCATTATAAGTCACTCATCATGCCTGATGGCGCAGAAGCATGGAGAAATAAAACATCTGATGAGGCAGCTCTTGGAGTATTAGGGAAAAAGATTGCGCGAAAGATTTGATTGCCTTTGTGAGTTAGCGAATACCGTAAACGTTGGCTAAATGATAGGGCTGCCAGACGTCCCGGTTTTCCCGGACATGTCCCGGTTTTAGACTACTTGTCCCGGTGTCCCGGTCCAACCTTAAAATGTCCCGGGTTTCGTTTTAGTGTCCCAGTTTTTGATTTGATTGTACAAATTTGAATAAAAGTTCACAAATCACTACACTAAGAGAAAAAACGCGTTGTAAAATTCAGAAAAACCTCTACCGCTGAGACTTTGTTGCTTTTTCAATTTTTCCTAATAAACAATCGTGGTACAAAGCTCAATAAAAATATGAAAAAATAAATAAAATGTTATTAAGCCACAATAACATTGACAAATGAATATTTTCTATTTGATTATCGTTTAAAAATGTTCGTATTTAATAATAATATTTTCATAACACGCACGCGTGGTGTTGATTCAAACTCAACATTTAAATGCACATTACATGTCTGGCTGTAGGTGAGTGCGCGAAGATGCCTGCCACAATTTGCTAATTTCCAGAGGGTCAGGGCTCAATTCCCATTACAACCAGCATGGAGTTTAAATATTTTTTTAAACTTAATTACGAAAAAGCAATCGGTAATTGCAAATCGCTACATTTTAATATGGGCGTATTTGAATTGAATATTTCTATACTAAATACTAATGGCCTTATTCATAAAAAATAAAGTAGCTTTAAAAAACGTTTATAAACTGAAAAATGTATGAATACGTCACTTTATAATGCTCTTTAAACCTACTTTTTTATGAATAAGGCCATAAAGCTTGTATACTTAAATGTATTACGAGTTGGGTTGGTGCTCTTTCATATGCGTATTTTTTAAATTTAGCACGCTTTTTTAATTTTAAACATCTTTCTCTCAGTGCACCGGTTTAATTTGTGAAATAGTCTCATTTCGAGATAGTTGAACTTTGCACAAGCAATAGTTGATGATTAGTATATGTATCTAAATACGTTCAAAATGACATGCACAGAGTTTTACAATTATATTAAGGAAAATGCAGAAGTTTTGAAACAAGTTCACAGCAACGAATAATATGACTGATATTTTAATGTTATCTTGTACTTAAGTTTTTTTCTTTCATGAAACCTAGAGTACTTCAAAGTACAGTACAGATCACAATTTCTGATCAGATCTTTCTGAATTCTGAAATTCTGAAAATGTAGCTTTTGAGCCAATTAATAAAGTGCAAGTCTGAAGTTGCCAGCAAATTTCGTTGATTTTTAGCATTTATTTTTTTTTGCTGACAGTGTCTTCCATATATGTAAAAAGAATTATCGAACATAGTTTGAATGGAAGAAACTCTCAGTAAAAACAATACCAAAATTCAACTAAAATTCAAGGGCTGCAAAACTTCATTTTAAAAATTTGTATAAAAAGTCTGATTAGAATGTTGCAAATTTGTATGCAAATTTATTGAATTTTCCCGAGTTTAACACAATGTTTAACAATTCAATTTTTTTGTTTTTTCATATATTTAGTATAAACTGTATTTTTATAAAGAATAAAAAAAAGTTGATGTTTTGTGAAAAATTCTCTGTGCTTTAGTTGTGATAAGTTGTTTTGTTTTGTTGGCGTACGTTGTAGTAATCTCATGATCTCATGTTTTTATGTTTTTGTTTTTGTCTGTCAAAATAAAATTTCACTACATCCTTTCGCACGTCGAAATGAAAGAGAAGGGAGCGAGAGGCCCTCCCTAAAGTGTCCCGGTTTGGCAACAGAGATATCTGGCAGCCCTACTAAATGAGCTTTACAGCGACATAAACAAGAGCAAGGCTTCCTCTGCGATGGAAAGACCAGATCGAGAAGGACTTATCTTCACTTGGCATCAGCTAGCACCGAAGAGAAACGACTGAGGTGCCTCCGTGGTCTCGCTTAGGCGGGTACGGTGCCAATCAAGAAGAAGACCTCGCGACAACCACGTATTTGTTACAGTTTTCCACTTACGATTGATGCGTAAATCAAGAATCACATAAAGAGCACTAACACATTGGCTAGTAAATATCTATTGCACTCCAAGATCTTTACATAGAAGGTCGCGCAATCCGCGAAATAAAAATTGCCTCTCTGCGCATNACTCCAAGATCTTTACATAGAAGGTCGCGCAATCCGCGAAATAAAAATTGCCTCTCTCTGCGCATATCGTCTCAGATATTTTGCGTCATGCCGAAAAAGTCACAAAACTTGATTTTTCACAGCGGCCAATTTTAGCGAAATTTTCATTTAAACTCGCTATATCACAGACGTTTATGATTCGATAGATTTGAAATTTGTACACAATAAACTAGATTGAAGAAGATGAGTCTAACTGCACTTCTTAATACTTGTTTAAAACGAAATGGCGGATATTGTAGCATAATATAAAAATTAGGGAGGTGGTTCTTACAAATGCAAAAGTTGTGTTATGAACAGGGACGTGAACCAGATGAAAAATTTTGTCGGTTCGGTTTAGCGGTTCGAATCGTTTTTGCACTTTTGGATTGGTTCGTCAAAGCGGTTTTTTTGGTCTTTGAACCGGGGTTTCGGTTCGGTTCAACGGTTCGAAAAACAAACAAGTAATAAAGTCTAAGTTCGGGCGGAGCCGAACATTTAATACCCGGCGCAAGTAATAAATATATGATTTTCACCTTTCCGCAAGCCGGGTGTATCAATTTTGAGTAATTTAGCTCCTTAAATTTCGAAATATTGAAGTTTCAAGCATTTCTAAAATTTACCGTCAGTTTAGTCTGATTGCAATAATTTTCAACGTTTCGCTTTTATTTGGCAAGCACAATAGCCATAACGAGTTTGGTATAAATTCGTAGACCGGTTACCGAGATACATATGTATGTATATGTGATCATAAGTGGGCGGTGCCACGCCCATTTTCCAAAATTTTATCACAAACGTATTTCTTTTGTCTTTCTGTCACATGGTAGGTATTACCATGTTTAACAAAAAGAAAAAAAGTGGGTTCATTTATCTATTAAAACTTGGTTGAAACGAACCTTTAAACCTTTATGGAAAGTGGTTCGGTTTTCGGTTCGGATCAAACATTTGTGGAAAATTTCGGTTCGGTTAATGGTTCAGTTAATTAATAGAAAAAAGCGGTTGTCCGGTTCAAAACCGGTTCACGTCCCTGGTTATGAAGTTTAAAATTTTTGTTTTGTTTTAATTAGAGGTGGGTAACTCAGCACTGTGCTGAGTTACTGTGCTGACTCTTAGAACTGTGCCACACGCTCAGACTCACCTCTGAAAAAATTTGTAACTCAGTAACTCAGTTTATGTGCTGAAAATGTATAGCTCAGTGTGATACAGAGTCGATATGGTAACTCAGTTGATGTGCTGACACTTGCATAGCTCGGTGCGGCTTGCATTATTTAGAACTGTGTCGATGTGGTAACTCAATTGATGAGCTGACACACTCACATTCATTAAACACATGATACGGATTATTATTATATCTTTATTTAGTTATGTGTATAGTATTATTATTTATATTGAATTATATTTTTCCGTTGTCAGATGCTGAAGTAGAGCAACCAGAAGAGAAATTTTTCACCGGCCTGTGCAACCGGGGAGCCGCAACTGCCACAGGCATTGTGTATACCTACATAATTTGAATTACCCCAACCACATTTTTCCTTTAATAAAATAATACTACATTTATTTCAAATAAACCACTTTTAAAATGAGATCATTGGATTTTTAAAGGAAACACTTAGGGCGTTTAATACTATAACAATACAAAATTATGACTAATTTTACATAAACGTTTTAAAACGAGTTGATATGACTTTCAACGACAACACTTAGGACATACAATACTACAACAATACAAAAATATGACTGATTTTACATAAACGTTTTAAAACGAGTTGATATGACTTTCAACGACAACACTTACTCCTACTTAACAAGTTTTGACAACTTTTTTAATATTAGTTTTAATAAATTTTTTTACGAAAATATACTTCATGGTACAACGAAAACCATACTACTGAAAGTTTCAAACCTTGTATAAGATTTCTAAAAATTAACAAAGTTTAAAAAATGTGTAGCACCGTCAACAAAAAAATTTCAATTAATTTCCGATTAAAGAGTTTGAAGTTTTGATGATAATTTTTTTAGCTTGGTGAATTTTTACAAATAATTTGCAAGATTTGAGACTTTCAGTTAAATAGTTTTCGTTGTACAATGAACTATATTTTCGTAAAGAAAATTAATTGAAACTAATAAAAAAAAATATTTTTCAAAACTTGGTAAGACAAATTGTTTCTAATTATCTGGCCTCTGGTGTAATTCTACAATACAAAACTTTGATCTACTTAATTGCTTATAGTCTAAGAGTCATCGTGCCCTAAATTATAGTTCAGAAAAACCACTTGTGAAATTTTGCAAGTATCTAGCCTTTTCCTCCTTTCGCTAACGATTTGCCCTGCATGGGAAAAGATACTTTCACAAGGAACTGAAGTGGTCGAAATACATAGACGGGTTTTTACTATTTGAAACAACCTATGATATATAAGCTTTCTTCTGGGTTTTTTCTAGGTAAAATAGGTTCGCCTAAATATTTGTCAACTTCCCAACCCCCGGAAGTGAACTGATTTCTTGGGCAGGTATGCGTTTTCCAAAGGACTCTGCTGAACTTGCTCTTCATTGTTGTTTGTATCGGAATCACTTTGGAGATGAATATTCGAAAGCTTTTCAACCGCTGCTTTGTAGAAAACTTCGCTGATACACCCAAATTTCTTAAACCGAGGGTCCAAAATAGTCACCTGCGCTATAAGCTCATTTTTCTCTAATTCTTTGAAACGCTCATTTAATTTCCTGAGTAGCGTTTTCACTAATTTTTGTCCAGGAGGCGTCAACTGGTCAAACTTGAAAGAATTTAAATTTTTTTCTAACTGCTTAACATATAAAATTATTGTAGAAACACTAACACATTTCTCTCCGCTTATTGCTTTGGTAATAATATCAAATATTTCCATTATTTTTATGGTTTCTTCTACCACTAACCATTCCTCATTGCTTAAAAGGTCAATATTGCAAAGTCCCTCATCTCTGACTAACGCTGATGATTTTACTACCGCTACTGTCGCAATTACGGCTTCTTTTATCAGCATAATTCGTTTCAGCATTTCATACGTCGAATTCCAGCGTGTGAGAACGTCGTTGATCAACTTTGAAACAGGTAGCTGCATTCGCGAAGTGGTGACATTCAATTGAGACTTTGAACATAAACTTTTTCTAAAAAGTCTCACTATTGCTTTGACCTTATTTAAGCTAATCTGAATCTCTTTCAAACCTGATTGTGCGACTAAGTTTAAGGTATGGGCAAAACAACCCTAATGACGCCACCCTCATCCACGAACCGCTGCCTTCATGTTGGCTGCGTTATCCGTTAGTATCGCTGTCACTTTATTACTTAAATCCCATTCGCCCAATATCTCTCTAAGTTTATTAGTAATATTATCACCCGTATGCCGCTCTGAATAGTACGTGCAGGTGAGCCAATCCGACGCCAGGCAAAACCGATTGTTTTCTTCAGCAGTGTAATGTGCTGTTACACTTCCTGTCCATCCATCCATTGTTAGACAGACGGCATACGCTCTACTTAAACGCTGCTTAACTTTTTCCACTGTTTCCCTATAGATTGCAGGAATAAGAGAGGAAGATATTGTTTTCCTTGTTGAGAGCTTATAGCTAGGATTTAATAAATTCTGCATCTTCCACTACACTATACGGATGGTATTCCCTTACTATCATGGCAACAACCTGGGCATCGATTTCAGCTTAAATTAAAAATTGTAAAACTGATGGGCATGGTGGAGCAACAGCTGAGACTGACGATGTTTGCGTTCCTTGCGTAACTTGCGTTGAATGTTTTACATTCATGCGCCGTATAAGATTAAACGTCGACTTGTTTCCCACTGCAAGTTTTTTGTCACAGTAGCGACATTGTACGCTGCTTTCCTTCTCCTCTAAAAAATGCAGCCAAATTTCACTTTTCTTGCGGGACATTTTGTTTTTAGAATACCTATGTATATAATATAAACATGAATTTATGCCTCTTCAAAAAATAATTTATTTGACTTGCAAGTTAACTCACCAGGTTGCTACTTCTCCTTTGGTGCAGGGTGGGAGCAGAGTTGGGCATTATTGGAATAAATTGTTATTTAGATAATTATTCGAATAAAATTTTATCCGTAATATAATTATTCGCAGATAACTTATTCACGAGAAAATTATTCGTGAATAAATTGCTTGCGAATAATTCATTCGTTATTTTATTCGTTATTTTAAATAATGAATAAAAACTCATTTTTAACACATTGAGCCACCTTTTACTTTTATTTCTATTGTCAAGGATTGTAAGTTAGCTGAATTTTGTTTACTATTTTATCAAGAATACTAGCCCATTCCCTATGGTTTCGCGGCCCCTGGTAAGATTTTTTGCGTTGTCCAATGCAAGAATAGCGTTGAAAACCAAATATGGGTAAAGTAAAAATTCTCACACATATTTCTGCCAAAAAAATAGCGCTCTGATGCTATATGCAAGAAAAAATTCCTTTCAATGTCATGAGCTTTACCTCCACTTGTGAGATCTTTTCTAAGCGTGCGTAATCTTCTTCTATGATCTTGCAACTACAACATTGGTCCGATGCGTCAACCTCTAGTCTTATGTCATGTAGGCCAACAAAAGTCCTTATAAGGATGCTGAAGAGCACAGATGTGCGTCCTCGATGTAAAATTTGGCCATTGATATAGGAATTGGAAGGATGTGGTCGAAACTTTCCTTGCTGATTCGTCACTTTTAAAATATCCAAGAGCTGGTTTCCTTGAGTCTTACTGCTGCAGCAATGGCCGCCCGAGCAATTTCATCAAGCGGAGGTAGATGCAAGGTCGCATTTAGGGTATATGACGACGTGGGACATCGTAAATTCGTATAATATAAACATAAAAAACAAAGGAGTCCAGACATATGGGGTTTCTAGAGATTTCGACTGCAGCACCATTATGAATTGCAACCTGATTGTACAATAAGTAGGGATTTTCTAAATAACTCAACTGTAGCGCCACCTAGCGGGTCCATTTTTCGCATAAGTATTTTTCATCATGCAGGAAGAACACATTTTGAATTTGAACGAAATCAGTTCATAAATACGGGTTTTATAAATAACTCGGCTCCATCGCCACAAAGGAGTTTTCTAGTAGCCTTTAATAGGACTTAATGCGCATGGAATAACCTCCGAAAATTTGATCTAAATCTATCTAGCGGTTTGAGTTAAATCACAACAACGAAAACGGTTATCTTTTTATACATAAATATATGTACATATCTATATACATAAATTACTTGTTTTATTATTATTTTATTCGTTATTCGAATAATTAATGAAGATAATAATTATTCGAATAACGAATAACATTCGAATTGAATAACCAAAATTATTTATTATTTACGAATAACAAGAAAAACAATTTATTCATTTGTTATTCGTCATTCGAATAAATTTTGCCCAACTCTGGGTGGGAGATGTACTTGGCCAGCTCGTGAGATTTATCAATAGTTACTGAAAAGATAATCATATATGTATCAATATGTCTTTTAAAAAAATAGTTATTGTAGAATTATTTTGCAAATGGACTCACCAGTTGAAATCAGCTTTCTAAAATTTTGCCGGCCAGCTACGAAGAGAAGCTAAGGATAACCTTTTCTACATCGATTTCGATTACTAATATCATCAATAATTTCGATGTACTACCAATTGTGCGATAGCACACTTGTGCCAGCTCACTGTGCTGGCTCATTAAAGTGAGTTGGAGTTACTGAGTCAGCACACCAAAATTTACAGTTACCCACCCTTTGTTTTAATGCAGCATTAAAGACAAATATTCGTACAATGATTGTTTTACAATATTCGCAATGTTTTTAATTTTTCGTTAATTTTTCACGAAAATACTGTTCATGTTTTAAGAAAACCAAATAAGTGAAATTTTCAAACTTTTTGCAAAACGCAAAAAAAAATTTTACAAATTTTCATCAAAATTTTGAATGACAGTTTTTAGAAAAAATTTAGTATGCAGAGTTGTAGCTCATTCAATCTCAGTTAATAAATCGCAAGCTTCAAGTCGCTTAATACTCTCCATTGAGAGATTTATCCATTAAGATTTAATAAATCCAATTGCTAAATCACAACCGTCTCCATTACCAAAACGAGATATGTTTGACGTTCACATTTTTAAATATTTGACGTTTGCTTATGTATGATTTTATAAATACAGTTGCGGACATTGATATACAGACAGATAAAAGGAAGGTACCAAGCGGAATTTCATTATACGAATTCTGA
Organism: Rhagoletis zephyria; assembly: GCF_001687245.7. Taxonomy (NCBI): domain Eukaryota; kingdom Metazoa; phylum Arthropoda; class Insecta; order Diptera; family Tephritidae; genus Rhagoletis; species Rhagoletis zephyria. The sequence continues at coordinate 182,882 of NW_016157129.1, read as the reverse complement.
ATACTATTGGCTTCTTATTCGTGGTAAATATATATGTATAATATATAGTTTGGAAAGTGTAAAGAATGGCACCATATTCCGAATCATTTTCCCGAATTTAAGAAAAATTATCAAAACGGTAAAAACCATTTGCGGAAAGAAAAATTTTTGTAGAACTCTCTTATTAATAAGAGGGAACCGAAAATCCAATCGTGGGCCTTTGGCATATCATGAATACGAACTGAGTTCTAAAGGATGTTCGGTGCAGAACCATTGCCGAAATTTATAAATTTTTTTGTCGCAGCCTGTAAATGACTTATAGAAAGTGGAGAAGACTCTGCATGATATTACTATAAAAATTTCTTCTAAATTTTTGGTTTTTAAAATAATATTTTCTTAATTTATTACAACCAAAGTTATGTAAATATGTATTACTAATTTTCCTCCTAAACTAACAAAAATATAAAAATCCCTAAAAATACGAAAATTCGTGTTCTTATGATAGGCTAGATTTCAATTTCCTCAACTGTATATTGAAAACACAAATGTCATTTGACTTATGGCATGTGAATTTGTGGTTGCCACATCCAACAAATTGTACTTATTGATCAATATTATTGAAGATTTGACGAAGATTTAACTTAAATCTACTGCCTTTCGAGATTAAATTTTATACGGTAATCTCAAAAGATTTAACGTCAAATCTCGTCAGAGGGCTAAATCTTCATTAAATCTCACAATGGAGACATAGTATTAGATTACCTTTGATTTTTTAGAATTCGTTTCTCAAGGTTGTTACATATCTGATTACATGAGCAAAATGTAGTTTCGCATGGAAGAAAACTTTCAACACCATTGAGCAAAAACATCTCAAAAATGAACGAAATTTTTCTCTAAAAATGGCGAGTCAAAATTTTGAAACATTGATGAAAATTTGTAGAATTTTGTAAGTTTTGCAAAAAGTTTTAAAATTTAATTGGTATGGTTTTTGTTAAAATATCAACTATATTATCGTGAAAAACTACCGAATAATCATTATTCAAAACATTGCGAATTTTGTGAAACATTCACTGTACGAATAACTATTTTGACACGATTGAGAGAAATAGAGATTGCGCCAATCGCGGTGTGTGTGAGCTATGAGCTTATACATGGAACCATGTTGGCCTTTCCTTGGTGAATTGTAGTAGATACATTTCCATGGTGAATGTAGACAGTTGCCGGTTTAGTTTGCTGGGAATGGCATACATACAAAAGCAGTTTCTACAGTAAATAGATACATGAACTTCACTAGCTACTTATTTTTGTTAGTACCTGATTCTTTTTAGTACTGGTATGAGGTAATGAACCAGTGGATAAGGTCACCAGGCGCTAATTCAAGCGGTATCTTACCGCGCTGTTACGTACCTAATACAAAACAGTGCCAAAATTATTATACATTTAAAAGTTCAGCTTAAATTATGTTTTACTTGCATAGAATATTTGTTCCCAAAGAAGTCACACTCATGCATCCTCTCGGAAATGGTACAAAAGTCATCAAATAAAAGCTGTGGAGTCAACATCTGTGGAGTTTATGGTGGTTGGCTACCGTCCACAAATATAAATATGCACTCTGCATGGCTTTTTAGAATAGCGAGTCCAAAAATTCACTTTGCTGCACACCTTCCTTTTGGTCTATATGAAATTGCAAACACTGTTAATACATCAATTGTTTCATGTGCTAAAAATCGTACTTACTTAAAGGGCTACATGTCCAATATTATTATTATTGCTACGTGTTCCTAATTAATCAATCTTTGTATATTTATTGATTCCTGCAAAATTGGACCATGTAATACTAAAATTAACACATTTTTCTGCATTTTTTACATATTTTTATATGCGTTTTGGCATTTCTCTCTCGCAATTGCACCAATATGACGTCACGCAAAAATTACGCTCACAAATCCTCTCTCATTGGCGCAATCTTGTAACCTATCATTCTTGCATATCGTCGTTTAAAGTACAAAACCGCGTATCGTCATTCTGCAAAACCGCGTAACTGACATTGGCTGCCAAAAATTGGATTTGCTCACACGAGCTCTTGGCTCAATCCTTATCCATTCTTCCTGAAATATACTAGCCAGAAAAGCGATTGCATTATCAAAAAGAGAACCATTTTGAAATATGAGTGTTTTTACGCTCTAGAAAATAATTTCTACAACTTCACATACGCGGTTTTGCATTTTGCTGATACGCGGTTTTGCATATTGTTGATACACGGTTTTGCACTTTAAACAAGAATATTTACTATGTATGTATGTATGTATGTATGTATGTAAGTATGTCTATTAAGTTTAGTAATAGTTATATAACACTGATAAATTCATGCATTTCAACATTGCACTTAATATTACTCACAAAATTACTTGTACAAGTGCACAGTAAAAATATTTGTTATCTAGAGGCGAGCGACCGCTTGTGGGTGTCATCATAATATTGTTATAACTTTAGAACTACTTGTTGTCTAAACTTGAAACTTTCCCAAAAATGTCCGAATATATTTGTCTTTAATGCTGCATTAAGACAAAACAAAAATTTTGAACTTCGTAACACAACTTTTGCATTTGTAAAAACCACCTCCTTAATTTTTATAAAAATGTTAAAATATCCGCCATTTTGTTTTAAATAAGTATTAAGAAGTGCAGTTAGACTCAGCTTCTTTAGAATAGTATCTAGTTTATTGCGTAAAAATTGCAAATCAANAATTTTCACTTCATAACACAACTTTTGCATTTGTAAAAACCTCCTCCTTAATTTTTATAAAAATGTTAAAATATCCGTAATTTTGGTTTACATAAATATTAAGAAGTGCAGTTAGACTCATCTTCTTTAGAATAGTATCTAGTTTATTGTGTACAAATTGCAAATCAATCGATACACAAACGTCTGAGGTATAGCGAGTTTAAATGAAAATTTCGCAAAAATTTTCCGCAGTGAAAAATCCGATTTTGTGGCTTTTTCGACATAAAGGCATGAGTAAAAATTTGGTTAAAATTAACTGTAAATGTATTTTTGAATAAGCTATCGATTACAATTGGTTCACTTCACTTCAATTTTCCGCTCCATCAGCTGTTCGCCCTCGGCTGATCGCCATATTGCCCCACCGNATGCTTGTTGTTTTCGCTGTTGTTGTCGCCAGTGTTGCCAACTCCAACGATCCGAAAATCCCATTCTCCTTTGAAAAACGCCCTGTTTATCCCATTTTAAAATTCGAAAATCCCATTTATGGGTATTAACTATTAAAAGCTTTTAATAACAATATCTATAAAAAGTTTTTATAGCAGCCAGTTCTAGTTGTGCGTTTTCACTTTTCTTTCGTTGGACATGGCCTTAGGGTTATCTCCACAGCTATAAACACAACCGTAATGCGACTCTGATTTTTTTATCTCGTTAACAAGGCCTTTCTGTGCATTGAAGGTGACAATGCAAAAAATAATTATCCAATAAGTAAAATTCATCGTCTTTAAAAGAGTGGCTAGTTATTACAAAATTACGGAAAAGTTGTCAGCGTTCATAGAAATGCTTATTGGACGTCCTACCCGTAACAGCACGATATGTTTTTTTAACATAACTTACAAATACGTTAGCTTCCCATTGTTTAAATAAGGTACTTTTAATATATATTCATATCAAATTAGTAGTGTTCATTTTACTCACGAACTATGTAGCCTCAATAGTGACCCATTACAAAATACTGTCCCACCCGTCACTAGCTAAAAGTTTTTTTTTCAAATATAATAATGTCATCAAGCATAAGATGGGCGAAATATTTTGATACAGTTTGCCTAAAATTAAGAAACGAATCCATCAATCCCGGCACTCTGGGGAAAATGAAAATTTGCTGTTGAAATTATATAATTAAGTTTTATACTTTATTAGTTTCTTGTTAAACTAATATCTGAATTCAGAGGTTAACAGTTTAGAACTTGCCAAATTAAGGGTTAAANATTATCCAATAAGTAAAATTCATCGTCTTTAAAAGAGTGGCTAGTTATTACAAAATTACGGAAAAGTTGTCAGCGTTCATAGAAATGCTTATTGGACGTCCTACCCGTAACAGCACGATATGTTTTTTTAACATAACTTACAAATACGTTAGCTTCCCATTGTTTAAATAAGGTACTTTTAATATATATTCATATCAAATTAGTAGTGTTCATTTTACTCACGAACTATGTAGCCTCAATAGTGACCCATTACAAAATACTGTCCCACCCGTCACTAGCTAAAAGTTTTTTTTTTCAAATATAATAATGTCATCAAGCATAAGATGGGCGAAATATTTTGATACAGTTTGCCTAAAATTAAGAAACGAATCCATCAACCCCGGCACTCTGGGGAAAATGAAAATTTGCTGTTGAAATTATATAATTAAGTTTTATACTTTATTAGTTTCTTGTTAAACTAATATCTGAATTCAGAGGTTAACAGTTTAGAACTTGCCAAATTAAGGGTTAAAGAGAAATTACTTTACATTTTGAGGAAAAACAAGTTTAAATNGAGTTTAAATGTCCCACCCGTCGCGTTGGAATGTCCAATATATGTTTGAATAAAGAGATGAAACCATGAATGAACAGCAAATAAAATATAAAAACAATTACACCGCAAAATTTTATTTAGCTGGAAATCCCGTTATGAGACGTAAAATCCCACGCGCCCTTTTATAGAGTGAAAGTCTCAAATTATGGGCGAAATCCCACGAGTTGGCAACACTGGTCGACGCCCAATTTTGCGAGAAAAGAATAACGGACCTGCGCATTGCGCAACCTTTTATATATGTATAAACCTTGATTGCACTCGACAAATGACTGAAGCAATAAATGAGATGCACAAAACGGATAACGAAAAACTAATCGCCATTGTGTCTCATCTTGTTGAATGCTCAAAATACGATCAACGCAATTTGTGTTCATTATTGCAATTTGAACTTGAGGCGAAATAAAATTATCTGGGTTACGCTTTATGTATGAATGTATGTCACTCAGTATGTGCAATATACATATACGATCATAAGTATGTGTTTTGTGTATATAAAAACACAAAAAACGCAACAAGGTGACGAAAAATAAAAATTAAAAGTGAATATACAATTAGAAAAATAAATATACATTAGTGTGTGCATGCACATGTATCTTAAAAGAGTAGACTTAGGAGTTCGGCAGAATTAGTGGTACTTTATTTATGTAGAAAAAATTTAAACTATTATTACGTTTATTTTTAGTATAAACATTTTTCCACTTACATATTTCGGTGCATTTGCAAATTTTATACTTGCTATCATGATAACCGGTTAAGTTCAATTGGTGTGAATTTTCAAATGCATCGAAATATGGATGCAAGACAATATGCACCAGACTGTGATCAGCCTTATTGCTTTTTCATAGTAGTAGCGTGAAAAACAGAAAAAAAGTAAGTGCGTCTGGATCAAACGGTGAACTGAAACTTACGTTACAAAATGCAAATGTACTTTAGAAAACCTCAAATGTATTTCAGATATTCCAAATGTACTCTAGAATATCCCTAGAGTATTTCAGAAAACAGGAAATGTATTTCAGGAAAGCGCAAATGAATGAATATGACGAATAACCTTTTCAAATATTACAGATGCCTTTCTATTACTCCTCGTTCCTTTATCATACGATTCGTTTTTACGGACGATTTTATTTTTGACCATCCTAGACGTGAAAAAGTGGCTGACTCGTTATTAAAATCATCCTCTAGCCCGGAATGGCAGGGACCATTCTTCTCAAAAAGTTCTTTCTCACACTCTTCAGCGCTCGCCTTTTTGAAGGAGCCACGAAGCGTGTTTACTGATAGCACACCTGATGTGCTTATAGCTCCGATCAAGTGAACGCTTGGTCCTCTTGATGGAGCCAACGCTAAACTTGCTCGCGCTCCAGATCGAGAGCGACTTCTTGTGCGGTGACGAAATAAAAAAGATATATGCACATTTTTGCTTGCCTTGCTGAATACAGGCATTTAACTTGGTACCAAATTCTGACCGCTTTTGCTTATTATCCAGCGTATTAGTTTTAATGCTAACGCCTTCTAAATAGTTTGCCGCCGTCAATTGCAAATGTTATTTTAGCTCCACTTGTACTTTTGATAGGATTTGCTTTAGTCTGATTGCAGTTCCTTCTTCCACACAATGAATTGTCATCACATCTACCTCATCTTCGGCGAGCTTTTTTTTCGTTGCATCCACCTCTTTTATGCGTCTCTATTCTACCAGAATTTACCCAAGTATGTATAATAATAGATTGGCGCTTACACATATGTATGTATGTTAGTGTTTGGCCGAGCTTCTCCAATTTGTGGCATCGAGGTACTTAAGCAGGTTCTTTTAAGTACTCAACCCGTTTGAGTACCTCAAAAAGCTGTCATTTTTCGTGAGGTAATTAAGGGGCGTTTACTGTAGAAGAGACTGATGCTTTGTATTTTGACGTTTTGGAATTCACCCACATTTATGGTTTTCTGAAATAAATTTGAGGTTTTCTGAAATACAACTGGAATATCGGAAATACATTTGACTATTTCTGAAATAGATAACCGCTGTTGAGGTTTTCTGAAATACAGTTGGAATATCTATGTGAAGTCATGTATACCGGGTGTACCACATAATCCCCATTTTCTGTGTGAAATACATTCAAATTAGGTTTAAAATCGCGGCGAAAATGAGGACTCTGTATTCGACATTATTTCTCACAAAAATATTCAAAAGAAATTGTGTGATGAATTCGCAAATATTTATTAGGTACTAGCAAATATTTTATAGGTACTTATAAGAGCTTTTGCGTTAGCCAATGTAAAAGAGCGTTTAAAAACAAAATTAGTCTGTAAAGTCAAAGTTTTTGATTTAAGTTGAAACCACTAAGGCGCAGTATCCTCCTCACACATAGGCCAATAATAGTAACGCTGTGATACCATATGGAATACCAATCCCTTTTGGTGTCATGAGCTTTACTGATAGTCTTATTTCCACCTGTGAGATCTCTGCCAAGCATGCGTAATCTTTTTGTATGATCTTGCAACTACAACATTGGTGCGATGCGTATGCCAATAAAAGTTCTTATAGGGAAACTCAAGAGCACAGAAGTGCGTTTTCTTTATAGGAGGGCCAAGAATCCTCGCTGCCCCACAGGATGAAAAGTTTTCCGGTACATTGCTAAATGAGTCGTGTGATCTCTTAAGTATCTTTCAAATGAAGCAATTGATATACCTACGGCGATCTTTCTTTGTTAATTCACCACTTTTCCAATTCGTAGTAAAATTTATGAGCTGATTTCTGGGTAGATGCAAGACCGCATTATCGTGCATGAGGGCGTCAGAAAAACTTAACTCCATCCTTCATTTAGACATCTGAAAATTAAATTCGTATAACTTAAACATAGGTCCAAAGCAGACCAACCACACGTGGTTTTTATACATTTCGGCTGCAGCGCCATCCATTGGGTTCATTTTCTGCAAAACCATTGCTTACCATAAAATGAATACGTGTTATGAATTTCAACCTTAACTCCAGCTGTACTAATCGGGTAAATTTTTATCAAAAGAATTTTCCATCATACAGGTACATAGCTCACATTTAATTTTTGAACGGAATCGGTTAATAAATACGATTTTTATAAATAACTCTACTCCAGCACCACCTAGCGAGTTTTATAGTAGCATGTAATTGGACCATATATGTATGTAAGATAACCTCCGACAATTTGACGGAACTCTATTCAGCTATTATTTTATGAAAATAGGATAGGACAGTTTATAGCGAAACTCGTAAAATCAAAGCTCCATTCTTTGTGAAAAATTTAAAAAAATTCCTCACAATTTTCACATAAATTTTACCTTGCTGAAAATTAAAGACAAAGTTACAATAGTTCAATGGAATTTAGAAATCTAGGAGAAAATGGTTCCCAATCGAATGATACTTGCGCGTTTACGTAAATGTATATCGATCCAGCCTTTCCAATAATTACCACTTTTCGCCATAACTACGGTATTGATAACATATGTAGCTGTGTAGAATTTCAGGACGTTANTATAACATAGGTAGCTGTGTAGAATTTTAGGACGTTAGCGTAAGTAGTTCCAGAGATAAGCTATATGAGAAGTTCAGTTTGTATGGAAGGAAGGAG
>NW_016157129.1:150507-173106 GCF_001687245.7 Rhagoletis zephyria | reverse complement strand
TTCAGCTGTAAGCCTTTGTAAATTTCTTTCTTTTGACAGCCATATTGCAGTATTCACTTTACCGTATACATAAATACATCGGTGAAAACTGCATTAAATTCCATGTTCTACTGATGCGCGTACAAATATACAGACAGACAGTGATTCAAAAATTCAAAAAATTTTTTATTTGGCTTCTGTAGCTTTAATAAAAACCCACCATATTAATTTTTCTTAAATATGTATAAGGTACAGACATCGACCTGTTACAATTTTATTATATGTATAGATGTAGATATAGATTTCATTTATTTTATCAATTTAATACAATAACATTTTTCAAACAGGTGGCATCTCTAAAACAATATTTTTGGCTGTAAGTCTTCTTCAGCCTCTTTCTTTTGACGCCCATATTGCAATATTCATTTTTTCTTATCAATTTACTTAAACTCCAATTTTCAAACAGGTGGCAACTCTCTATTTTTTCCTCCTATATTTTAAGTTAGACCTCTAGCAATACGTCGGTGAAAACTGCATTCAAATCCATGCATTAGTTTTCGAGTGATGCGCGAACAAACATACAGACAGACAGACAGACAAAAATTCTAAAAATGGTTGATTTGGCCTCTGGTGCTCTAATAAAGATCCCCCCCATTAATTTTTCTTTAATATCTATAATGTACAGACATCGACCTGTTACAATTTTATTATATGTATAGATATGAAAATTGAAGAAAATGCAATACGTCACAATAACTTATTTATATATTTTACATGAGCTTAAATAAATACAAAATTCATTATTTTTCAAATTAGTACCTACTCAAAATAAATTTTATTATTTCACAAATATTTATGTATCATACATACATACCGCCGTTTAAAGTACAAAATCGCGTATCGTCATTCTGCAAAACCGCTGCCAGTTTTTGGCAGCAAATCGCCCACCTTCTTCAAAAGAGTCACAACTCAAAACTTTGCATTTTTGAAATTATACGCTAAAAATGTACACAGAGCTTTTATTGACCTTTCAGCAAAATCTGCTGAAAATTTTTGTTATAATTTGCTAAAAAAAACCTAAGGTAAAGTCGCCCTTGCCCATATGATTAGCATGTGCTACGAAATAGTTTTTCGCATTTTCTGACGAATGCATTATTTTGAGTTGTGACCCTTTTGAAGACGGTGTGCAAAATGTTAGTTACGCGGTTTTGCAGAATGACGATACGCGGTTTTGTACTTTAAACGACGATATACCAACATTTAGGTAAATCTAAATTAAAGAAAATAAATTACATCACATAAGTTCATATATCTTTACCAAATTAGTTTAAAGCAAAAGATGAAAGGACAAACATAAATTTAATGGCAAAGTTAAATATTGTGGGATATAGATCTCAAATAAGTTATTTTATCTTAATCCGCACAATGTTCAACAACTTTCTTAATGTTCTTGACACACTCAACATTTTTTTTATTTTTGGGTATACCTGTGCCTGATTGTATCTTTTCAATGTTTGTTTGTACTTCAATTATCTCTTTCCTTAAATGTTTTATAATTTCATATACACCACATGCCAAGTGCCAAGCCTCAATACAGTTTTGAGTGCGCGGAAATTTGTCTTTAAATGAATCTGAAACACACCAAAATTTTGTGTTATATTTAGGTCTGTCCGACTTTGTACTTCCGGTAATATAATTTTTTTTTTTACCAAACACAAACTTTCTTAAAATCGTTATCTGTCGAGCTGGCATTCAGTGCGTTATAATAATCTAACACACTTTCGGGAGGAGCCAATGATAAGCTTTTCAGCATACGTATTGCCATGCTGAAACCTTCATCATTGCCGTATTTTCGAGCAAGTCTTTCTTTTTGAGCTCGTCTCCAAAAGATCTGGCCGAAATGGATTAAACATCCTTTATACTGGGCATCGGGAAAAAACTCTTTTGCCACAGACGAGATGGTTTGCTCAAAATCCGTAATTACTCTTTGTGGATTTAAATTAATGTTTTGTGCTACGTAAAACGTACCATCCATCACCCAACACTGTGATCTCCCTAATTCTTTCAGTGAATTCGACGTGCCCATGATGATATATTTTTCACCGTTATGATACCAGTCACTCAAAATTAAAAGCTCACCTTTCAAGTATTTTAATTGCTCTGGTATATGTATTTCTTGTAAATTACGCGGATCACTGGCAGTATCCATTGCTTTTCGATTACGCCTAATTTTTATTTTTTGTGCTCGTTTCGACGGCAGGTACACGCGGCGGTCTGGTTGGCAGTCTACAATTGCTTCTCTAATTATTTGCGAGGGTTCCAGTGAAGTTGAGCTGCTCATATCTTTCACTTTAATATTGGCATATCGTCCCGTTTCTGCCTCAACCTCGTATCTGCAATAGAAGCAATTTAGAGAGTGTAAGAAAAAATGCTTAATTTCTTCCCCTAGAATAAAATAAACGCATTTTTTACTTAATATTTCTGGTTCCACTAACAGTAGTGAGCACCTTAATTAAGTCTTTGTTCTATTTTCAAATAGTGTGACACTTAAGCAGCTGTTATAAGTGGTAATATTAGTATTCCCAAAAATTGTATATACGTGGTTAAGGCAGAAATGGGACGGTATGCTACAACTACATGATGGGCTCTTGGATCGTGATTGTGCGCGGCAGGAGCCCGTTGAACTACATGTCCGCCACTGTCTGTTTTTGTAATCACGACACATTTTCACCTCAGTGCTTTCCTATGCGCACAAGACCAACGAAACTCTTGTTTTTTATTTTTGGAATGAAAATGGTAATCAAATCCATCCAAATATACTTTATCATTGACTTTGTAAGATTTTATAATGACTACTTCCGTTTTAATAAAAAATTTAAATACCCTGCAGTGAAAAGCCAAACCAGTTAGAAAAAATACTAGTTCATTAACTAGTGTGTGCGTACCAGTTCGACAATTTCGGAGAACTCAGGCGATCAGCGACATCTGCCTTTGAATTGCCATAGCCAAAAATAAAACGCAATTAATTGCTTTTCTTACAAATGTCGGCTGTGGCGTCACGTGAAGACTACTGGTTCTGGTTCTGAAATCGCAGGTTCGAGGCCGCTTGGAGGTGGTTAAGATTTTTAAAGTTAAATAAATGTAATAAATGTAAGTAAAAATAATTTATTCAATTTATAAATAAATAACAAATTTGAAAATTTAATTGCATTGCAAAAAACATTTAGGAAGAAATGGTTGTGCTATAAAAACAAAGGCGCGTATTCATAGTCCAGCAACTAAGTCGAAACTAACAAAGTTGCAACTTAAATTTAAGTACCAACTTAAAAAATATACCTCTATTCATAGTCGCATTTCAGACTTCTACTAAGTAGTTTTGACTTAGTTTACGATATAGCAAAACGAGTGTGAAAACGTATCGATTTTTCTTTACGATATTTTGGAAAAAGTACATTTTTATTAAATAATGTCAAGTTTGATCATCCGTTTATGTAATTTTTATTTTCATTGCATGATTATGCAAAAGAATAAAGTATNAATTTCATCTTCCGATTAAAATGGATCGATATTTGTAAATTTTAATTATTCAATATTATCAAAATCACCCTCTACCAACTTAATTTTTATATATTTCGTCTGTTTTCCCTTAATTTGATAAAATACTTCTCCCTAGTTACGACTTAGTTGCAGCTGCAGCCGAAACTAAATTTTAAGTTAGTACTTAGCGAGAAAAGTCGAAACTAAGGCGAATAGCTTTAGTTGTGACTTAGAATAGTTTCGACTTAGTTGAGTACTAAATATGACTATGAATATGCGCCGATGAAATTAAACACAAATATTTTTTTTATTAAATTTAGGAATTACAATAAAACAAAAAAATAAATTTATAAAAAATATAAATAAAATAAAAAATAGAAAATAAAAAAATTTTCCCTGTGCCAGGATTTGAACCTGGGACCTCAGGCTTACCACGCGAGTGCTTTGCTCTGTCGGCCATTGTGACTGCTGGAGCGTCGCGAGCAAAAAGGCACACTTATGCTTTTCACGGGGCATGAATTGGCAGACTATCTCATCAACTGGTATGATGCTACTACTATTTATACTAGTAGATGCTGATGCATAGCCTGACAATTGACATCTCGTAGGACATCGCAATGTTAAAAATACCAGTCGCTAACATTGAAAAAGGATAGAACGTGAACTAGTTGGGCTGAAACGCGAACTGGTAGAATTCTAGTTCACAACTAGTAGCTTTCCCTGCAGGATAATATTTCGCACAAAATTTATGTACTTCATAACAATACTTTTTATTACAATTATAGTTACAGGCAAATCCACGCACCGTGATAAAGCGTATGAGGAAATGTTATGCGACAAATTTTTTGATAACATAACGGTATGTGCAATGTATGTATATACACAAATATACATATGTATACATATGTACATATATAAATATTGCCATAAATTGAAACTCTGTATATATGACGGGTTTTACACGGTTCAAGTCATGGTGAAAGTATACCAGATAAAGTAGTAAGAGCGAGAAGGATTTACATTTATTATTTGAAAATTTGCCTTCAAAATTTTGTATAAAGTAGGGATCACAGCCACAGAGTGGTATTGTCTAGAAATTCGTATCGAGAATGAGTTCAGCTTAATAAAAAAAAAACNGTACCAGTTCGACAATTTCGTAGAACTCAGGCGATCAGCGACATCTGCCTTTGAATTGCCATAGCCAAAAATAAAACGCAANATTTTGCAAATCGTGTGACCCCTGCTTAAGATAGCCGAATGACAGAAAATAAAGCAAAAAGGGTGACTTATTAATTGAATCATGAATCGGGTGTATGTAACTACGAATCAGAACAAAGGTAAAACTCGGCTTGCGCTATATATGATCGGTAATATCATTTATTCAAAAGTTTGAGGATTTTGTGTCACTGTCACCAAAATAGTTTGGAAGTTTGGAGATATCGTGTTTGGGGATAATATATTTGGGGATTTTTTTGAAGCGGGGGATTTTGTTTTCGGGAATTTCGTGGCTCTCCCTGTCATGCCATATGATGGCATGTAATATAATGTCAAGTCATCTGGTCTCATGTTATACCGATAGCACTATCGACAAATATATTTACAAATATAACGATTGCAATAAATTTATCGATCGACATTTCTATGAATAAAACGACTGAGCAATCGATATATATACATACATATGTATCGATAACAAGATCGATTATTATAACATTTATATCGATTATTATATCGATAAAAATATCGGCTATTATATGGTGTGGTGAGTCTTTGTGTCTCTATCTAAAATTACCTTTCTCTTAATCTTTCTTCCTCTATCTTTATCTTTTATCGGCATCCTCATCTTTTCTTCATATTTACAATGTCCAAGACCACATCGAAATATATAAATCATGTTATTGGGTTTGATGGCGTTAGAAGCAGACGCCAAAAACAGATATTAAGATAACTTTGCTCCAATTGTTAAAATATTCGACAAAACGCCTTAACTATTGGCTATATTTTTCAACCCATCTACATCGTTTATAGTACCTACTTAACCGCGTATCAAGAAATGCAAATGTGAGGCTGCATACATTTAATAGGGTAAATCTTGTCCTATTTCAAGACAGTTCTCTCTTTTATCTCTAATTATCTCTTCTTCTTATATCTAAGTATCGATACTTTAGTATGAATGGATAAGGGCTTGTTGCCAGGAGCTTCCGGTGAGCTAATATATTTTTTGACACAAATGTTAGTTACGCGGTTTTGCAGAACCATAACATGCCGTTTTGTACTTTAAACGACAATATTTTAGTGTATCACATTTGCGGGAAAACTCATCGCGATCAGTCGTCGTTTCTCGAAAACTAATATCCAAAAGTATTCCTTCAAATAACGGAGGGAAAGCTAGATGTCAATTCTTTTATATCGAGAAGACGTAAACTAACAACTATTTATGTATGTACATATTAGGGTGCCCATCGAAAAGGTTTTTTGGAAATTTCAAGATCCTAACCCCTAATTTTATTCGTTTTTATGAGAAATATTATTGTCTATTTTTATATGAGGCTACGCTCAAATGTTGTAGTTGTAATTTTTAGAGCTTCACGAAAACGCTTATTGCACGAGAACTTATGAAGCGATTTCAAAGAAAAAAGTGGCGTTACAGAGATAAAACTCCAACCCTACCGATAGATTTATTTTGATAAGTAACTAATTTGGTTTCTGGCGTAGAAAAAACGGTAAATATTGCCTTATTTTGGAGTAAATTTTGAGCCTTATGATTTGCAGATATAACTTTCATTTTCGGTATATAAATTTTTTGGGGCAATAGAAATATTATCGTCTAAAAATTTTATATAAATTCATCAAGCAAAAAATTGTTGAAAAAATTAGCTATTCTTATTTATTTCCAATATGTTCGAAAAACGCTCGAATGATTTTGTTTTTGTTTTCTCTAATCAAAAGTTAAAATTTTTCCTTTCGTTGGAAGAGGGTAGTGTTGGTTGATATCTTCTAAATATCTTTATTTTATTCAAATATAAGCGCATAGGTACATGATTTTCCATACAAAATCACTTCGTCATCATTCTGTAAACACATGTATGCGCTGAAAGTGAGAGAAGGAGACAAAATGTATGTGTGTGTAAGTATTGCCATAGTTTTAGGAACTAAATTTAACTTGAATTAAGACATTAGGTACACGATTAAAATATTCGTCACAAGGTTTTGGTTTTAAAATACTTTTAATGGGATTACCACCTGTTTTGAAATTAGAATTTAATTGAAGTATGCATAAGTTAAGTGAAATAATAAACTGTGGCGTGAAACGAAGGTGGTAAGATATCCTTAGTTTGAATATTCAGAATATTAAAGAGGGTTGCCACCTATTTAAAAAGTTAAAGCAATTATCCTAAATATGCGTTTTAAACGGCTTTATTTCTCAACTGTATTTAGGAACGTTGAATCGTATGTATTTAAAAATTCAAATTTTACTTGTCACATGAAATATGTACATATGTATATAGGTATCACAATATCAGACGCAAGAGTATTGTTGATTTCTTAACTGTACTTATGAGAGTTGCCAGCTGTTTCAGAAGTCTTAGCTAACTTACGCACAAATTCGAAGACGAAGATAATGCGAAGACGAGCACGAACACGAAGAAGAATACTAATACGGGAACCTAGGCTAATATAAAAAGTAATACAAATTTTTGCAGTATGAAAGGAAATAAAAATGAATCGAAGTAGCGATACACGTCATGGCATATATCATTGAAATCCGTCAGAGTAAACAGAATTGCGGCGCACGACGGCTTCCATCAGTTGTCATTTTGATTTGAAAATTATCATTGAAATTAAATATTTTTTCGGTACGTGCATGTATGTAAATTTTCTTAAACAAAAAATGGATGAAAACATTGGCAAACTTGTGAAAGTAATAAAAATTACCACAATCAACACTCAATCAACATTGGGCCGTCCCACTGGGCGGTAAAAATATAAATAAATTTAAATCAACCGAAAAACGTCGGTGGTAAAATTGCTGGCGCCGCAATTATGCCTTTGTGAGTTTTAACTTGACAGCAGTTAACCGTCGACCGCTTTACCGTCGTCCGCTGCAATTCTGGATAGAGCTTTAATCGAATACAATGGGTGCAATCTAGACAGTGAATAAAATTATAGTTTAAAAAACTAAAACTTCCCTATTATAATTGACATTCGTACTGTCATCAGGTATGTAACTTGAGAATAGAAATCGCTGCATCTTTTAGGCGCATCAATATTACATAGTTACATCATTGATGAAATTGATGGTACAATTGTACTTTTTTGGTACATTTTGAATTCAAAAAGTACATTGGTACTACGTCGAAATTTTTGATACAATTTTGTCAAAATACGGCGCTACGCAAAATTCTCTCGCAATACCATTGTGTAAATATACTTGGAAATTGGAATTTCTGTGGATGAAAATATTATCATCTTTTTCTACCTCATAGAAGTAAATACGTGGTGTTTCTTAACAACGAAAGACTTGCTAAAATCAACAAACAGTTGCAAAATGTTTTTTGTGAAACTTCGATTGCGTTAAACGTAACTGTTTCTTTGTAAAGTTTTTGTGTTACATGCACTTAATAAACATACTTGTCCGCTTTTTTTGATTACCTTGATATATTTATTTGTATTGGTAACTTAGAGTACAACTCCACAAAACATACGTATGCTATTTATGGGAAGAGGAGGGGGGAAGACATGGGAAAGCTGGAAAGAGTGAGAGGNCTTTGTAAAGTTTTTGTGTTACATGCACTTAATAAACATACTTGTCCGCTTTTTTTGATTACCTTGATATATTTATTTGTATTGGTAACTTAGAGTACAACTCCACAAAACATACGTATGCTATTTATGGGAAGAGGAGGGGGGAAGACATGGGAAAGCTGGAAAGAGTGAGAGGGTAGGAACAGGACGATGACATATATAGCGTCTTGTAGGAAAAACGCTTCGTGCTCACCATGAAGCTCCTTAAGCGAATGATATCTATTGTCATCGAGAGTCTGGAAGAAATGCGACCCGAGGTGCTTGAACCTTAGTTTCGCAAAGGCAGGACTCCAGAGCATCAGGTGTTGAGATAATTCCATACCCCTATTCACCATGCAGCTGGTGCAGTAAGGGTCATCGATGATATTCAGCCTTACTGCATGCTTACCTATAACGCAATGACCAGTTAGAACGCTCACAAGAAGTGAGAAGTGTAACTTGATTAGTCTCACGAGCTCCCTGGACCGCCCCTGGTCTACACGTGGTCAGAAGGACTTAGCCACCTTGCATCCAAAAGGTCTTTGCCCAGCGCACTTTGCCAGCTGACTAAACGCCCATCTGTCCAGAAGGAGACCGCATGAGATCAGCGGAGCACCCAGACCTTGAGCAATTTCTCAAGGGTTCCCTGTATTGACAGCTCATCGGCTACGCAGTTTCCCATGATTTCGCTATGACCCGGAACCCAAATGAGCTTAATAGCGTAGTTATTCGATGCGGTCGATAAGGAAGTACAACCAGTCCTCACCGTTTTCTAACGAACCAACAAGGATCCAAAAGCTGCTTGGCTGTCGAAATAGATATTCGCCTACATAAAATTGGTTACACTAGAGAGCAAACAATCCGTAGCCTCCTATATTGCGGCTACCTCTGCTTGGAAAACGCTACAGTGGTCCGGTTGCCTGAATTTTAGATTGATGGAGAGTTTTTTCTATTTACACTTTTGAATCTAAACGAAAATTTGAGCAGCTGTTCCGGATAACTTGAAAATTGCTGCAAACTATACTGGATATTTTCCTCTTGTGAGATAACCGATGACATTTCACGGAAATTTTGTTGCTAATTTACCTAATTTAAAAACATATGTGTTTATATGGTGTATGGTCTTTTAAATGTTGGTACTTTTTCGGCTGATTTAGTACTTTCTTTTTAGCCATTTGGTACAAAATTCAAAAACCTATTTATCATCCCTGAATTACATCCCGAGCTAATAAAAGGAAGGTAAAAAGCTGGAGTATTTTCATGGAATAGCATAATTGTAAAGATGCCGTTAGTGAATCCAGATACGGTTTTATTATAGACTGACGCCAACACTCACTTTCACTGACCGATAGGGGTTGCTTCTGTTTTTTTGTTTACCTGCCAAACGTGGTAGAGAAAGTTTTACTCCTAGATCGGCTCTAATCATATGAGTTATTTTAATATACTCCGTAGTGACTCTTTCTGCATTCTTACGATCATTCTTAACCCCGCCAAAATATTTGCAATATGCTGACCAGCGGCGATGAGGTCTAGTTATTGTCTTCATTTGCAAAATTTGTACTGTAGGTTCCAGCAAAGTTGAATATTTAGCAATTGTGATTAAAGCAAAGATTAACATTGACCTTGTTATAGCAGCACACAATTGATACAACTTTTCTTCAGCTTCCACAACTTCAGGAAAATTTTCTTAAAATGTCCTGATAGCCTTATATTTTTCCGACCATCTCACACAAATCACACAAACGTGATATATTAGGAGTATAACTCTTGCGTGTCGTTGATTCGGGAGAAAAGGGTTTATCACACCTTTTAGGGTCGAAATAGTATTTCTTATTACTGGAACCCCGTTTAAGTCATTCACAACAAAATTTAACGGAAGAGGAAATATTTTTTACTCTGCATTTTAATATATCTATGTACATTAGGGTGCCCATCGATTTTTTTTTTAATTCCAAGAGCCAAGATTTTTTTTTAAATAATTTAGAGGTCGCGACTCTTCATTTTATGTCAGAAAATATGGGTTTGCAGATTCATTAGTTTTTGAATGACTATTTTTCATTCCATTTGAAAGATCGAACATATATTGGGAGAAGAGGATTTATAGGCCTTTAAAATGATGTATAAGAACACAGAAAAGTGTATGTATATTAAAAGAAACCTATATATATATCCCTATGCTATTCGACATGCTGAATGCGAATCCGAGGTCCGTTAGCCTCCATCATCGATTTCAAAAACGTTCAATGCGGTGCTTAAGGAACCCAAGTGCAATGTGTTAACCAAATTTAGTCCAGATCGATGAAGTAGTTTTTGAAGTACACATATATGATATAAGTGGGCGGTGGCTCTCCCATTTTCGTAATATTTTTTGGAAATCTACATTCGGTACATAAATACATAAAAAGTCAAGGCAGTATTTAAGAAAAGTTGCCTGACTTCGACAATTTTTATGCGATTTCAATAAATAAGGTAGCGATTTATTTGTAAATAAAATGTATTTTAGATTGTACTACATATTTTTAAACTGTGGAAAGCAGCAATGGTCAAATTTAAAATATTAAAAAAATGTGGTTTTATTTGCCCGATGGAAACTCGCACCAATCCAAGTCTGATAATAGATTATTATACATCATTTTAAAGGCATATAAGTCCGATTCTCACAACATGTTAGATCATTAAAACTGAATGAAAAACAGTCATTCAAAAACTGATAAATCAACAAAACCGTATTTTCTGAAGTAAAATGGCAAGTCGCGACTATAAATGATTTTTAAAAAATCTATAAAAATAGGCAATAATATTTCTCATAGAAAGGAATAAAAATAGGTGGTAGGCATGGCGCAATAAACAGGTGAAGTAATAAGGCAGCATTCTCTGTTCATTTTCTGATATTTCACAATGCTGCCTTTATTCGTTGAACGTTTTATGTGTTGCTTCTTTGGAAGTATTTACATATATTTTGGGGACAATTTGGCCATTTATTATTTGCTTGAACCATTGTTTTTTTTTCTAAAATTTTCCGTTTTTTGTTTTTTTTTCTAAAACTTTCCATTTGAATTTTTTGTGAAAAAATACTATATAATTTATTTGTGATTAGAAAATTAATAATGCCTAAGCCAAGCTGTGTAATTTGAAGAAAAACGTGGACTTACGAAGGCGCCCGTTTGTTCCATTCACCAGCGGAGCAGGTTAGGCTGAATAAGTTGGATATTTGAAATATTTAATGGCGTAGTAATTTCTTACATCACCAACTTTTCCGAAAAATGTTTATCCCACAGCCATGAAATAGACCTTCCAATATGTGTGAAAAGCTATTTTTAAGTGCAGGATAAATTATTTAAATAAGCGCTTGAAAGGCAAAAGGTATAATCGATTAATCTTTACAAACCTCCCATATATACCTATTTAAATTTATTTATTTAACCCCTATAACCATTAATATCACGTGTTGCGTTTTTGTATTTACGTTGCTGATTTCATGTATCTAATTTCATCTCTTCATAAAATTATCAAGATTTGTCTACTCATCCGTCGGTGAGTTCTTGGAAGTATTCTTTGTGCAAAATCTTTTTTACTAATTTCACCATTTTGAAAAGTGTTTTTGCCTCAAGACATCGAGTTGTACAGCATTAACTGTCACTTTTAATTGGTTGCTGCATTGGCTACTTTTATTAAGATTTTTGTATGCATTTGTCTGTGAGCCCTTGGAAGTATTTTTTGTAAAAAAATTTTTTTTACTAATTTCCCCATTTTAATATATTTTTCTGCCTAAAAATAATATCAGTTTGTGCGGCATTAATATGATGTTTGGAAACCGTAGTTTGACCTTTCATCTAGAATGATATAGACACTTCTCAATCTGGGTGGTCTTCAGTATCTACGTTCTTGATTGCTATTAGCGTCAAAATCTTTATTTAAGTTTCTAATTATTATATATTATATTCGTTGTAAATCCTTAAAGCTCTTTGTTATTGTTAGTGGTTGACTTTCAATACTAAATACAAGCGTAATCCACAAAATTGTTTAGCTTCTACGTATCTAATTTGAATAAAAAGTAATAAATTATGCTTAAATTTAGTTAATTTAAATGGCTATTTCAAAAGTAATTTTTAATATTATGTATGTATATATATTAAATAAAAAACTTCAAATTATTACCCCTTTTGTAGTCAAAAAGGGTAATTCTTTTCAATATTTCTGGCCTTAATCCTTTAAAAAAATCTAAGGGGCGAACACTTTCAATAAGGTAGTGTCAAATCTTCCTTCTCGCTCTTATTACTTCACCTGGTATTATTCCACTATGGGTGAAAGGTTCTTGAAATTAAAAAAAAATCGATGGCCACCCTAATGTTCATATAAAATATGTACGTATATGGGCAAATCTAAAAAATAGCTACACATTCCAAAAAAAAATCTATTTTTAAATTTGTGAGCACACCTATATTTTTGAAAGTTGAACTCACTTAATTGGGACGTTCTAAATTCAATGGTATCCCCCGCTTTACTAGATTGGCTCCGGTTTTCAAGATAACGGTACTGGAAAATTTGATTTAATTTTAACAATTTTATAAATAACTCCCTCAATTTTGAAGTTATTTTACTAAAATTTTGCATATAACGGTTTTTTAATATTACCTTAATTACTCTTTAAAATTATCGAAATGCGTTCACTTTACCATATAGCTCCAATGCAACTGATTACTCAGGTATGTGTTTTTGCGCTATAACTTTAACTTCATATCTGAATAGTAAATTGTATGGGTGCTATATGTTAAAGTGAACCTATACTACATTTTTACTCGCTTAATTGGAGGAGTTATACCGCAAAACGCCGTCTGTGAACAATCAGTTGTATGGGAGCTATATGTTATAGTGAACCGTTTTCGATGATTTTAAGAGATAGTGCAGGTAATATTAAAGTGCAATCATGTGCAAAATTTTACTAAAATATCTTCAAAGCCGAGGGAGTTTTTTTTTTAATATAGTTAAAATTTAAGCAAAGTTTCAAGTAGATCTATCTCAAAACGTAGAGCTATTCGGGCAAAAGCAGTTAAGTAAGAGCAACTATCAGAACCTTTGTCGAAAACAGTTTATTTGATACCACGCAGGGTATCAAATCAATCAGGGTTTTTACACTCTTCTAGAGCAGTGCCCGCCAAAAAGAGAAAAGTATTAAAATGAGAATGTATTAGTTATGAAACAAAAAATGAGAATGTGTTGGTGGTAATGCACGGAAAAAAAATTCTGTGTTGTATTACTTTTAATAAAAACTTTGGTATGTTTTTTTGCCGTTTTTTCATTGTGCGCTATTTTTTAGATCTATATATTTTAGATGAATGAATGAAACATATAATGAAAATTAACGGCCCAAAGAAAGGAAAAAGTTGGTAAAATTTTGTACGTATTGTACAAATGATTATTATTATTTTTTTATAATTTAAGTGTGGATTTCTGAGCAAAAAGATAACGTGCTTCGAGCACTCTGAATATTAAAAGAAAATTTCGTTGATTTCAAGTAGAAATAAAATAAAAATATATATATCTAATATATATTTATTTTAAAATGAGGTAAAACTTGACATTTAAGAACAATTTAAAATAACGATTAAACCAAAAGATAAATAACAAAACATATTGTATGTTTTAATTGAGGACTAGTCTGGTATTAAAAAAAAATACATAATTCACAAAGTTCTTTTAATATGAAGAAAAAGCACGACTTGGTACCATATACATACCTATTTCTAGGGGTGTATGTACGAAAAATTGTGTTATAAAATTTTTGAATGAATATTCATTCATTCTGCTCAGTGTACCTACTTTATTCAACAATAATGCGTCATGAACATGCTTCGCCTATTGTTTGCATGCAACTAAATAAAATTGGTTGCTCTTCTACTCTTTCTGTTGACATTCGGATTGTGTACGTGTAAGAAGCCGATTGTGTACATGTGAAAGGCCGAATATAGTTCGTTTCCCAGGAAAGTGTTTGGCGGGCACTGTTCTAAAGACATATTTTTTTAAGCATTTTATAGGTATATGTAATTTTATAAGGACTAGTAGTTATAGAAAGATTTAGATCGTTTCGACGTACTTTCCAAATGTGCCTTCAATTAAGATGTTTTTGGAATAAAAATTACGCTCAAGATCGCAGCATATTTTATCTTTAAAGTTTGGTTTATTCTGAAAGCACACCTCTTGCTAAGGTATCTAATTATTCGTAATTATTTGTAGAATACAATACATACTTAAAAAGTTCTTAAAATTAAATGCTTCAAAAACTATACGCGATAAACCGAAAATATTGAAAATTCGCACTTTTCTTGCCTACTAGGGGAAACTGGGGTACCTTTGACACCTTTTTTTTGAAATCATATATCTCGAAATGTGTTTGAATTATCATAAAATAAGTTGTTACCTGCTTTAAGGCAATTATTCAGCTTTATAATATTGACGGAGTTTTTTTTCAAGCGACCCCCTTTTACACTTTAATTTACAGTTTTTTAAAAAAACCCATTTTGTCAAATGTGCCCCTGTCACGGGGTACATTTGACTTTAGGAGGGGAGCATTTGACACCTACATGCATCTTTAAAGGAAACAATTTTGTGTTGTCTTTTAATTAAAATAAACCAGCATTTTGTATATAAACTCATTTTATTTTAATTTTGGAAAGCAAAAAATATTTCAGTTACAAATTTTCAATTAAAAGAAAAGAAAAATTCAAAGGAAATAAATTATTAGTTTTGATAAAAAATTATTTTATATAATACTTTGATAAGTCCAGTTTAAAAATGTATTTTGTACGACACCGTGAAGTTGAAGCAGGATTTTCAGGAATTGGCAACTTTAGCTCTATTTCACTGCGCATAATTATAGCCAAATCTTCAATTTCTGGTTTAACAAAAGCCCAACTTGAAGGAGATGTCTTTCGGAAAAATGTGATGTTATAAGTGCAGTTGCCAAGCGTTTCTATTATTTCACCTACATAGAAAACGGTCTTTTTGATATTTTCTTGGAATTTTACCAGAACGTAGTCTCCCACAGTCAAATTATCATCATCAGTTATTTTGTGTGTCTCTAAATCATCTGCCCGGGATTCAAGGTAACCTTCATCATCAGGAGGGAATCCAGTAGAGTCAATTGTGTCAGCGTAGCTAATGTCACCCGTACTTTCGTCTGAAGATTCGATTTTCAGTTGAGGTTTTCTTTTTGTTTTCTTCTTTTTAGCCTGCTTTGTTCTCTTCTGTGAAAACTGGAGAGTGCGCTTGGCGGTTTTAAATTTTTTCTTTATAGTAAGCTGTAAGCTTTATAGTAAGAATCATCAGCGCTGCTATCATTGCCAGAATCTGAAATATTGCCAGAAGGTGCTTTACTTTTTAAACGCATGATTAGAGTTGTTCTATTTATTCCGTATTTGATGGCAGCTCTAGTTTGCGTTTCGGTCCCATTTCTGATATCCCTTATTGCCTTTCTAATATTATCTTCATTTATGGCACACCGATTAGTCTTTTTTGTGTAATTGCGTACCATTTTCCTGCTGAAAATCAACACTAAATAGCAAAAAGTGCATTCATTACATAGTCGAAACAGAGACGGGGTACATTTCACTTTTGTCAAATGTGCCCCATTCAAAAATGTCAAATGTACCCCAACAGAGTTTACTTTAGAAATTTCAATTTTCTTACCTTTTCAATTCTTTTATTCTTAAATTTCCAAATCTTTTCAAAATTATTCAGAATAATACTAGTTAAGTTCACTACACTTTAAAATTGTGTTCAATTGACTACACAAATGTCTTGCATATCACCGCCATAAAATAACACAGAACGCAAAGAAAAGAGAAAAACACGTGTTGCTTCACCAAAATGTAAACTTCACCATGTTGAATAAAATCAAATACTTCACCATTCCCAATTTATAAAAGCAATTGATTTTACAGGCTTGACTTCGAAAAGGGCATAGTCAAATGTGCCCCAAAGTCAAAGGTACCCCAGTTTCCCCTACATATGAAGTGCACACATAAGTGCTAAATCCCATTTAATTTGAAATCAGAATATGGTGTGCTTCGAAAGTTATGACATAATTAATTATGCCCCTCTTAAAAATTACATAAAAAATTCACTTGTTTTCATTATTTTTTTAATTTGAACACCCATAATTCAAAAGTTATGCAGCAAATTGATCCAAACTTTTTTTGAGGCTTCAAGTATACGTGAATGAGTTATATCCATAAGCAACCAGCGAAAATTAAAGCCGCCCAGACCATATAGAAAAACACAAAACAGTTCGGTTGTTTTTTACGCGTTCTTCAAACAGACCGGCAGTTGTAAAAGAATCACAATAAGTGTAGCAATCTAATGGTATGATTAAGAAAATACCTTTTTTCCATTTTTTTTGCGGTGTTGCTTGCTTGCTTGAACCCAGGCCCTGCGGAGTGGAAGTTCGCACTGCTCACCACTACACCACAGCAGCCGCACTGCTTTTGGAGCCGTTTTCTAATGGAAGCAACAAAGTTGCCTTTACTAACTGGGTGGATAAATTGTTCCTCACTTTAAAGTGCGTTTTAAGTATTTTTGTTTTCTCATCTCGCCGGTAAAAATAAATTTGTTATTCTGAAATTATGGCATAGGGATGGGTAGTGGGGAGTTGAAATTCGATTTTTTCCGAATTTCGAACATTGCCCAACCATTCGATTATTCGATTCGAAATTTGGTGGTGCAAATTCGATTTAATTCGAATTTTTTCGAATTCTCCAAAAATTTTTTTATTGAAACTTCTTAATCGAGTTCGGAGATGTTTGCGTTAAATATGTAACACAAAGTCATAAAATCTGTATCGTTCGTTCAATTTAAAAAAATGAGGTGTCAAATTAAAGGCTTGTGCTTTGGGTCTGCAAAATAGTTTTATTTCTATGAAAAGGGTTGCCTCAGGTTAGAAAATCAAATTCAAATAATCCCTTCCGCAAATGTTTGCTTTACATATTTAACACCAGGTCATAAAATCTGTATCTTTCTTTCGATGTAGATGAAGATGTGTAATATGGTTTTAGTTTTGTGCCATATGTAAGAAAATCAAAATCAAATTATTCCATAACCCCAATATGGGGTTGGTTTTGAATAAACTTTATTTTTTAATTACGTTTAGGAGGGGAGCCAACTGTTTGAAAAGTCGAATTTCGTTAAAGAAGTGTTGTGCTTAAAATNTGTATCTTTCTTTCGATGTAGATGAAGATGTGTAATATGGTTTTAGTTTTGTGCCATATGTAAGAAAATCAAAATCAAATTATTCCATAACCCCAATATGGGGTTGGTTTTGAATAAACTTTATTTTTTAATTACGTTTAGGAGGGGAGCCAACTGTTTGAAAAGTCGAATTTCGTTAAAGAAGTGTTGTGCTTAAAATACTATGCAACAATTAAAATATTTGTGAGGTGCTTGAAGAGAGGTGCCACCTGTCTAAAAAGTTAAACTCAAATTACACTGTGGGACAGCCGAAACCAGCCCGGACTGTGTTAACATTTTCTGAAAGAATACCAATCCAGTAATAAAACACTCAGTGGATTTGCAAAAGTTAGCTCGTGTTTTTATTTNGTAACACAAAGTCATAAAATCTGTATCGTTCGTTCAATTTAAAAAAATGAGGTGTCAAATTAAAGGCTTGTGCTTTGGGTCTGCAAAATAGTTTTATTTCTATGAAAAGGGTTGCCTCAGGTTAGAAAATCAAATTCAAATAATCCCTTCCGCAAATGTTTGCTTTACATATTTAACACCAGGTCATAAAATCTGTATCTTTCTTTCGATGTAGATGAAGATGTGTAATATGGTTTTAGTTTTGTGCCATATGTAAGAAAATCAAAATCAAATTATTCCATAACCCCAATATGGGGTTGGTTTTGAATAAACTTTATTTTTTAATTACGTTTAGGAGGGGAGCCAACTGTTTGAAAAGTCGAATTTCGTTAAAGAAGTGTTGTGCTTAAAATACTATGCAACAATTAAAATATTTGTGAGGTGCTTGAAGAGAGGTGCCACCTGTCTAAAAAGTTAAACTCAAATTACACTGTGGGACAGCCGAAACCAGCCCGGACTGTGTTAACATTTTCTGAAAGAATACCAATCCAGTAATAAAACACTCAGTGGATTTGCAAAAGTTAGCTCGTGTTTTTATTTAATGGCCTACTAAAGTTTTCATGTCTCGGCCTAAGTAGTTTTCAAAAAAGTGGAAAAAATAGTTAAAATAAATGTCTGGAAGGTCGTTAGAGGATTGATATATTCTAGAAAATTATTCTCCGGAAAATTTTACTAGGGTTCTTCTCAGGCAAAAGCTTCATGCCACCAACGCAAAAGCCTCTAAAAATTTAAAATAAAATCAACAAAAAACAGTTTTTTGTAAAAAATTTCTTAAATTGGAGTTCGGAATAACAGTTCCTTCTTGGCACAGATTTTTTGTCCCAATGCATCAGATCGAAAAATATGTATTTTTTTACTTGCATCCCTAAGACAAATGGAGTGCCACACACAGTGATGGCAAATTTAGTCAGAAAGAAGAAAGTTGAAGAGTTGATTTTTTTGGAAATAAAGACGAAATTCGATTTTTTCTAGAAAAATTCGATTTTATCCGAATTTTAGCAACACAAAGTTCGGTTCCAAAAATTTGCCATTTTGGAGCTAAAATTCTATTAAAATTCGAATATCTAAGCTTCGAATATCGAATTTACCCACGGCAACGCCAAAGTAAAAATTCACTGCATTGGTCAGAAAACTGCAATGTCGGCAATGCCACATAAGCAAAAAAACAAAACGATCTCATATGAGGTGGTGTTACAGCAGCTGCTAATTTCTAGGCATGTTTATCAAAATGATGTGTTTGTTGTACTTTTGCTTTGTACTGATTGCTAGTGTGCGTTGTTGTTACTGTAGTTTTTGTTCGCGGGCTGCTGCTGCCACTTTGTATAAATTCGCCTTACAAAGAAACAGCAAAAGCAGCTGTTAGCTAAAACTAAAACATTGGTATAGATATCTAATATATCTGAATCATGAACTAAAAGTTAAAGTTGGGTGCAAATTTTTAAAGGCTACATCGGGTGAGCAACAATTTATCGATTCGAGAAATTAATGCGGTGATGAGAAAACGAAAACTCGTATATAGAGACGATAAAGTAAGTGGCCGGTAATATAAAGGTTAGATTAGAAAACGGCTCTTAATATACAAAAAAGTGGCAGCGTTATAAAGTGAAAAACTACAGCTATTTAAAGAGGAGTTACCAACAAAAAGAAAATAATGTCTTTAAAAAAATAAAACGCAAAATGAGTCAAGTGGTAGACTTACTGACGGACTGTAGACAGACAACTGAGAACTTATTATTGTAATACGATATTGATTAACTACATATTCCAAAGAAGTCAAGAAATATAAATATTTTACTATTTTAATTTCAGTATTTCAGTTATATGTATGGTACCAATTGTAGAGTGACATTGGAGTTCAAGTTGAAAACTAGCGTTTTCTCAACTTCAGTAGCAGCTCTATTTTCGTACAAAGAAAAAGGCCCTTTTTGTTGAGAACGCAATGAAGCTACACTTGAGGTACTTACTGTTGAGAAAGAACGTTGGAGATTTAAGAAATACCTTCAACAATTTCTCAACTTAAGCTCAAGTTGATCTCAAATCTAAATTTTTGTTGGGACTTAAAGCTTAACTCGGACTTAATCCGGATCAACTGCAGTTAATTCCCGAGTCGATCCGGATCAACGCTGCCGTCTGCTTATGCTTTTAGCGAACTTTAAGTAAGGCGAACAATAGCAAACCTCAGGGAAAACAAATGGGAAACTAATGAACATCAGTCGTGATTGGCGTAAATTGTAAATTCATAATGATTATTACATTGCATTGCGGCAAAGTGAAGCAGCAATGATGTGGGCTACTACTGCAGTAATAACTATGAGCAGAACCGAAAACAACAAAAAGCACTTTGTTGACAAAATTGTTCATTGTAGAAGAGTTGGACCACGCAAAGCGTAGCTAAAATGCATTCAAATTACAGCAATAGGCTGACTTCCAAAACGTATCAATACAATGTTGTTGCGGTATTCAAACTGTTTGTATATGCAGAGTTGCGACACTTTGCAACCTTATACATTGCATATTTTAAATATTCAATTTAGCAAAGAACAATTTTTCTGAATTTTCCATTTTTAAAACAACAATGGTAACCAAAAACAAACGAAGCATCAACTTTGTTTCTGATGCGCTGATTGCTCTAGCGATGAGTTTCGATAACTTTTCGATTGCGTTTTGGAAAAGTATACATTGCCAACATTTTGTAGTTCGGCGTTATGGGACATTATACTTTGTACGTATGCAAAGTAATTGACGTTTTGGAAGTCAGCCATACTTATACAAATAAATAACCCCAAAGTATAGTAAGCAATTAGTCCGTTCCTTTGAACTTCGGAGTAAAACCTCTGGAACTGACAAACTACAATTTTACGCTCTCAAATGAGAGTAAAACGAGAACAGATTCAGCAGTGCATGGGAACGCAAAAAGCACTATTTCCTGTAAAAACGTCAGTCGGTTTGTTTACATGTCATTTGTACACACTTATTTGGCTGAAATATCACTAACTAATTATTAAAATCTATACATATTCAAATATTTCGTTGTTTACTTGCATTTATGTACAAATATAAGGTTCTTTGCTTACACCGCTTTCTGTTTTTGTTTACATATGCAAATTAGCTGATCATTTGACACTTTTCATGAACTTACAGGAAAAAAAACTCCGGACTAAATCCTGTAACTTCTGACTAGGAACAGTTGCTCAGTTACTCTCTCAAAAGTGTTCCCACTTACAGCTTTTGTGTCAATAGGAACGACTTCCTGCAAGTTCTGACTAAATCCTGTAAACTGCTATTGGAACAGACTAAATCAAAGTTGTGTATGAATGTCAAAGCTCTAAGCTTAAAAGATGCAACAACACCATACTTGATAACATACATACTTGATAAATAACGTAATGTACTTCTTATGAGTTCTAGATTCTCCCTGTAGTCAAATGTACTAGTTGTAAACTTCCTCACAACCAGAGTTGGGCAAAATTTATTCGAATGACGAATAACAAATGAATAAATTGTTTTTCTTGTTATTCGTAAATAATAAATAATTTTGGTTATTCAAAAAAAAATTATTCGAATGACGGATAAATTATGTTATTCGTTATTCGAATAATTATTATCTTCATTAATTATTCGAATAACGAATAAAATAAAATAAAACAAGTAATTTATGTATATAGATATGTACATATATTTATGTATAAAAAGATAACCGTTTTCGTTGTTGTGATTTAACTCAAACCGCTAGATAGATTTAAATCAAATTTTCGGAGGTTATTTCATGCGCATTAAGTCCTATTAAAGGCTACTAGAAAACTCCTTTGTGGCGATGGAGCCGAGTTATTTATAAAACCCGTATTTATGAACTGATTTCGTTCAAATTCAAAATGTGTTCTTCCTGCATGATGAAAAATACTTATGCGAAAAATGGACCCGCTAGGTGGCGCTACAGTTGAGTTATTTAGAAAATCCCTACTTATTGTACAATCAGGTTGCAATTCATAATGGTGCTGCAGTCGAAATCTCTAGAAACCCCATATGTCTGGACTCCTTTGTTTTTTATGTTTATATTATACGAATTTACGATGTCCCACGTCGTCATATACCCTAAATGCGACCTTGCATCTACCTCCGCTTGATGAAATTGCTCGGGCGGCCATTGCTGCAGCAGTAAGACTCAAGGAAACCAGCTCTTGGATATTTTAAAAGCTTAAAAAATCACCCGTTAGAATGCCTAGATAAGTACATACTTATTTATATTAAATTGAAATCAGAAAATGTTTTAAAAGGTTAAAATTAATTAAAATTTTTATAAATCAGCGTACATATGTATGTATTTAGGTATTTAGATTTTCTTTAAAATCGGTATGTACATACATGCATATTTAATTAAGCTAAAAATTGTACTTCCTCACTCTTGTACGTCACTTCATTGACTGACTTCAACTTCGCTGCAAATTGAACATAGCAAAACATGATTTTTATGCGAGACAAGCTCGGAACACTTTGACGACTGCAACTTCACGACGTAACGACAGCGACATCATTTTGTCGACAAATGTCGCCTTGAAGCCAGCTTCTTAAACATTTTGAAGACCTCAGCGACATAGCAAACAGCTGATTTTAAAGTTTGACATTTTGGTATATTTATTTCACAAATTGTGTATTTTTATTTAAGTAAAT
>NW_016157129.1:120537-147516 GCF_001687245.7 Rhagoletis zephyria | reverse complement strand
AAGAAAAACATGAACAATCAAGAATATGTGATTAATTTTGCGACAATTTAATTTTGCAGCACTACATCTACTCATTGTCGCCGGCAAAATTAGAAATAGATTTAATTTGGCGACGTCGACAATTGCAGTCCTGCAGCCAAGATGTCGTGCTGTCGTCAAAATAATTGTGTCCGTAAGAACGTGTGTATTTAAAATTTGACAGATGCTGCTTGTCGCTTGCTGTCGTCAAAGTGTTCCGAGCTACAAATATGCACAGAAAGTAACGGTAGAAAAAGAATTTTTGGATATTCATTCCATTTTTCAGCTGACTACGATGCAGCATTCTACTTTGCATTCCCCGAAATGAAGCAAAGAAGCGAAACAAATAAAATATTGTAGGACATTCTACTTTGCATTACCTGAAATGACGCAAAGAAGCGAAACAAATAAAATATTGTAGGACATTCTACTTTGCATTCCCGGAAATTAAGCAATGAAACGAATTAAAAAATAAATATTATAGGACATTCTACTTTGCATTCCCCGAAATGAAACGAAGAAGCGAGATAAATAAAATATTGTAGGACATTCTACTTTGCATTACTGGCAATGCCTAAAAAAGCGAAAAAAATCGAAGGCATTATAACGCTATGCCTTCTAGAACACGTTACCACTAAAAGCGATTACCTATTTTTTGCTGGGCATGCACAAAAAAATTCGTGCTCATGTATGTATATAATACTAGCCCTGTTCGCGTACGCACTATCCAGTAAATCCAGTACTAATTTTACTGGTTTTTTACTGGAAGTCATTTTCGTACGCAAAAACTTGCAAGAAACTAGCAAAAGAGGGGAAATTGAGAGAGGGGGAGCTGAACTTGCAAGATTTTCTGGTTTTTTACTCGATAAATTTTTACTAGCAACTATTTGCTAGTGAGAAAAACAGCTGGCGGCATGATGCTTACTGTAATTCATATAAACAAAATAATTGTTTGTGGTGCGTTTAGAGTTGCAATTGTCAAAATAAACCTATTTAAATGTATAATAAGATGGAAAATACTAGTTTTCTAAGAAAATTGCATCGGAAAATAACAAATTAATCAGCTGTTCATAAAACTAGCAACTTCTTGCTGGTTTTGCGTTTTCGTACTTTCTTACACTCATTGGGAGTAAATATTGGCTTACTCTACGAAATTTCGTTACTGGCAAGTTACTGGATATTTTTTGCTGGAGAATACGAAAACACAACTAATAATAATACATTGGCACTTACACAAATGTTAGTGTTTCGCCGAACTTCTCCTTCGAATTGTGGCGTTCGCCTTGATGCTGTCACACAAGGGCTAGTTTTTCAGTGCTAGTTTAAACTTAGATTAAGTAAACTGAGTTTAAATCACAGTATAGATAGTACCCAAACTTTTTGGGTTGTTGTTGTAGTAATCGTTGTTGTTGTAGCCATATTCACTCCTGAGGAAGGCACGGGGTTGTGTGCTGCTATTTAATGCCCTTCCTCAGAATTTTTCTTAGATTTCGGGGTTGTGTGCTGCATATGAGTAGATAAATAAAATTAAGCATTTGACAAATCTTGATCTTATTAAAAGAAAATTATAAATGGTGCAGTAATTAAACAAATGCATAGGAGAATTCTAAATATGAATGCCAAAATCTAAAAAATTATGTACAGAAATATAAAATAAACATAATAAATATTTAAATACTTAAATACTTAAGTAACCTTCAGTCTTGTTTCTGTCACCGAATCAAATAAAGGTTTGGTAAGTAAATGTGGACATTTTGTACTAAGCAATAATAAAATAGTAAAATGATATTATAATGCTCTAATAATTAAAGAGATTAGTAAAACAAGCTTTAAAATTTTAAAGAAGTGATGAAGTTATAATTTTTTCATTTAAAAAATTTTATTACTCTGGGCCTGTACCAATGAGTAGAAAAGTGCTATGGTGAAAAAATATTTTTACTATGGTAAGAAAATTTTACATTTCTGCTGTGCCAATTCGTAACTTTTTACTGCTGGAAATTTTGGACAGTTGTTCTGGTGCAAACGAGATTAAGCAATTAAAATGCAGCAATTATATAAAAAAAATATGTCTCCACTGACTTAAATTCTTTTGGAACTGAAAGACATGCGTTTATTAAACAAAAAACACTTCAAAACCGCCAGGTAGGTGTCATTCTTGCTCGGCTCGGCGTGTTCTTGCTAATACTTAAAATTCGAGGAATTATAAAACAGAAGCATAAAATGTACAGATTCTTGATGAAATTCAACGAAAATTATTACCTGCATTGTTTTTCGCGTAAACAGAAGAAAAATAAATAGACACACATATTCGCCATGGCGGCAGTAACACCAGAGAAGTATTTTTTCTGTAGTTGCTTATTTTAGGGCCAGTTTTTCAGTGCCAGCTGGCTACAATCTGATTGGCTGATCCTAGTTTAAGCCAGCTAGATCGGGCCTTTAAACTACGGCCGTGCACAAAAAAAGGTAATGAAACAAGTTTTATTCCAATAATTTACATGGCAAGTCATTTACGTATATAATTTTATGTAGAATTATTTAATAAATTTCGTTTTACACTATACTTTTTGAAACTACTTTGAGGTAATTATTTTTTGTTTCTCAAAAGCAACCCTGCGTGCTTAGAAGGCGCGGGTACCACTAATTTCATCCCTAGCATATTCATCCCCGAGGAAGGCAGTCGACAAATTCACCCAAGGTTGTTTACTGGTTATATTGTGGTTTAAATTGAGCAGCTGGCTGAATGGTTGATCTTAGTTTAAACCAGCCAGATCGGGCGTTTAAACTTAGTTTAAACCACGGTGGTGCACTGAAAAACTGGCCCAAAGAGGACGAAATGAATGACTTCTTTTCGGTAAAACCGCCAGACAAGGATTATGCTTTTAAACTTAATGAAGATCTTATCCGTAATTTCGGCAGTAAGTTTAATTTTTCACATACCACTGAAATCGAAGTAGTGAGGGAAATTTTTTCAATTAAGCCAAACGCGGTAGGTGAGGACAAAATGAGCTTAATATTTATTATCCATATGATAAAGGTCTCATAACGCAGTACCAATCTGGATACCGTTGTGGGCATAGCTGTTCTACTGCTATGCTCAAAGTCATGGATGACATACGGCTATCCTTTGATAAGGGCGACCTTACAATACTTACGCTTTTAGATTTTTCAAAAGCATTTGATACAGTTTGTCACGAAATTCTCCTCCAAAAACTTAGTTCATATTTCGGATTAAGTGGTAACGCAGTGGAATTAATAGGAAGTTATCTAAGAAATAGACAACAAAGGGTTGTCTCTAAGGATAACCATTCCCGATTGTTGCCAATAGCATGTGGTGTACCGCAAGGTTCTATCCTTGGACCGGTTTTATTTACATTATACATCAATACATTGTAAGATGCTATAAGAATGTATCTATTCATCTCTACGCTGACGATGTGCAAATGTACCTTTCCGCACCTATAGGCCTTGCAGAGGATTTAATCTTCAGAATGAATGAAGACTTGGAATCAGTTTCTCTCTGGTCAAAGCTCAATAGGCTTAACCTAAATGTGTCCAAAACGCAGACGATAGCCTTGTCCTATTTTCCATATGACTTGGATAATTTTTCTCCCGTTGTTTTAAATGGAAGTGTTGCTAAGTATGAGAAAGTGGTTAAAATGCTTGGATTTAAACTAAATACAACTTTCACATGTGTCGATCATGTTAACTCAGTAGTCAGTAAAATGTACTTTATACTGAGGCAGCTATGGAAAACTGCCTTTTATATTCCCCAAGACATTAAGCTTAAGCTAGTTAAAGCCCTAATAGTGCCAGTACTCTCCTATCAAGAGTTGATATATGGCTGCCCTGACGGAGCCTCGATGAAGAAGTTGCAGTTATTTATTAACAGTGCTGCTAGATATATATATACAAAGCAAAAGTTTGACCGCATTACTGAGTTTTCGATAAAAATTGTTGATTGCAGTCTGTCCACATTTTTTGATAGTCGATATGTATTATTTATGTTTAAATTAATCCACACCCGATGTCCGAGTTATCTTTTTTCTAAGCTAACATTTGCACAGTCAGGCCGTACTTGCAACCTTATTGTACCATACTTCAAGTACTCTGCCACGTCAAGAATGTTTTTCGTTAGGGCTGTACAGTTGTGGAATTCTTTACCTCACAAATTAAAACTGGAGAAAAATTTAAAACGCTTCAAATTGGCAGTTTACTCTATACTTTCTTTCTAAGTCTTAATACATGTTCTATTACCTTTGCCTTCCCCCCCGTCCTACTCTCTGATCTCATCATTATTATTATTGTTAGGTATATTCTTAATTTTTAAGTTATTGTAATCCATGTTACTAAGGTAGTGTTTAATTTTTATGTACAACACTATAAAAGACTATGTATTATTTTTGTATAAATAAATAAATAAAAAATAAATAAATAATCTCCACTAGCTCACGATCTGATAAGGGATGCCTTAGGCTATCTGCTGTTGATAAAATATGCTCCAGGTAGTTTTCAAATGTTTCACTGCTTTTGTTTTAAATTTCGAATGGATTCTTTGATTTCGAAGTCGGTACGAAAATCTTNATATGAGCATCATGAGCATCCTCTAAAGTTATACTTACACCGAAAATAAAATCTGCGTAAATATAACGAAAACTTGCGTAAATCTTACGAAATTTTTCGTCATTTTGAGCCACGAAAGTTTTCGTTGATTGTACAAACCCGTTTTCGTGCAAACTACGACAATATGAGGCATCAGATTTTTAGTACATTTTACGAATGTACACTGGTGGCAATTCCCATAAACTCAATTGTTTTTCCTAAAAATTGTATACTTCGTTTTAAGTTAGGACGAAGTATGGATAAAATTAATAATACTTACAAATACTTACTATTAGGTGAGCAAAAATATTAAGATTAAAATCAAGCGTTTTCAAGTTTTAGAAATTTTTTTTTTATTTTAATGCTTCTTAGCTGGCAATTCACATAAACTCAATTGCAAAACAAAACAAATCAATAGCGTTTTAACTCACATTTTTTTTTTAGTAATTTGTCCACTTTCCATTGCGTTTTAAAACTTGAATTAAACTTTTCGGCATAGAAAGGACTAAGTTCTTTAAAGTCTCTGCTGGTATTGCATCCCAGGCCTCTTTAATCGCGACTTTCAGGTCCTTAACTGTGTTAAATTGTCGCCCGTTAGCAAAGACACCTCTTGACAGGACACCCCAAAGATTTTCAATGGGGTTAAGGTCTGGACTACGAGCGGGCCAGTCGAGAACTGTAATTTTTTTTTGCCTAAAAAACTCCTTTGTCTCCCTAGAAGAGTGAATCGCGGCGTTATCTTGCTGAAAAATGAAGTCTAGTCCAATTAACTCTTCTGCTCTCTCTATCATCATGGTTTCCAACAAATCACAGTAGATGGAGGAGTTCAGTTTTGCTGGAACCCAAGCAATTTCTGTGGTGCCATTAGAGCAAAACCCAGCCCACACCATTATTCCCCCACCTGATGACGCTCGGCTCATGGAAATTTCTTTTTCAAATCGTTTGTCATGCCAATAATATTTAAATCCATCCGGCCCATCTAAATTAAATCGTTTTTCGTCGCTGAATAGGACTTTTGACCACTCTTCGCGCCACTGAATATGCTCTTCCGCGAATTGCAGTCGTTTGGCTTTATGAGCGTCAGTTAATGAGGGTTTCTTAAGACGTTTTGTAAAGACCACGTGGTCAGATGACTGTAATATTTGTCGGACACGTCTACTCTTTATTGGCAAATTAAGTTTTCGCACAATTTCTGTCGACATAAGTTTTTCTTTAGTAGCCAATCTAATTATCTCTCTTTTTTCCCTTGGACTTATTTTTGTGTTTCTGTCGTATCTCGTGTTTTTACTATAGGACTCGCGCAATTTTAAGAAATGACAGATCAAGGTCTGAGATCTTCCCAGTTTATTGGCGATTTCTCTAGTTGAAAGCCCTAATTCATTAAAAGCCTTAATTTGTCTTTTTTCCTCCGGAGTCAATAATTTTCCTCGTGGCATTTACACAGATCTAAGAAAAAATCCATTCATCGTTACACATTAGAAGAACATCACTACAACAATTTTAATTTACCTTTTCTTTTCTAAAAATTCCAAACAACAATCAAAATTTTTTAGGTGAATCTATGTGAACTGCCACATCCATACACTACCAAAGCGCAAGTTCAACTGAATGAATACGCTGATCCAGTGTTGCCAACTTTTGATTTTCAAAAAGCACCAAAAACTTGTGAAAAAAGCGTTTTACCACACTAAAAGCACCAAATTTTTTTGAATCAAAGGCTGCTTTTTTCATAACGGTTTGTATTTAACAAAAGCAAAAAATTAACAATATTTACATACATAAATCAATACACAAAACTTTTTCGCTCATAACGATTGAATAGCCTCTAGACATGCTATGATGACTCATGCTTATGACGCCGTATCGAAGTACTGCCCATTAAAGCTGGTATATCTCGAGAAAAAGAAAACGAATCGCAACAAACGAAAATGATGCCCTAAGTAGAAATGAGCAAAAAATTTGATGTTTTCATTATTTAACCTCAAATATCGCCAAAACCGTGTTTTTGGCTCTTTGAGGTTAGGATATCTAAAAATTGTAGTGCTAGAGCAATTGTGCGGCCAGATTTGGATTCAGCACCCAGAAACGATGTGTTTTACTCAGGAGTTAACAAAAAATCAAAATTTGTACAAATAATTAGAAATGAAAAAAAGAAATACTTAACTTACCTGCGTACTAGCATTTTCAACGCGAATGGAATTCAACAAGGTGGGTTTGCAACTTCAGCTTTTTATCAATAACGGTTGTATTTTAGTGCATTTAAATTTGTAGATTTTGGTAAATTCAGTGCTGCCACAGCTTTAAATATTTCAGGTTTGTACTATCTCGGAGTAATTTTAGTTCAGATAAAAAGCACTAAGAAAGGCACTAAGCACTAAATAACTTTTTTTGGCGTTTTAATTTTCAAAAAGCACTAAATCTAGTGCTTAAAGCACCAAGTTGGCAACTATGCGCTGATCACTCAAAACAAAAATATTTGTGTAACGGTACACCAATCATCGTTTACCGCTATCCTTCAGCGGCAAAAGTAAATGCGCATTTTTCATTCTAAGAAGTTTTTAAACAGTAGCGTCGCTACTTTTATTTTAGTTACGAATGAGTTTATGGGAATTGCCACCAGTTTATTCGTACTATT
Source organism: Rhagoletis zephyria (assembly GCF_001687245.7). Classification (NCBI taxonomy): domain Eukaryota; kingdom Metazoa; phylum Arthropoda; class Insecta; order Diptera; family Tephritidae; genus Rhagoletis; species Rhagoletis zephyria. The sequence continues at coordinate 140,264 of NW_016157129.1, read as the reverse complement.
TACTAAAGAATTTAGTACTATTTACTAAAGAATTTCGTACTATTTACTAACGAATTTCGTACTATTTACTAAAAAAATGCCTACTATTTCTTTATTTTTTACAACATTTTTGTAAAATGCACAGAAATAATTCGTATATTTAACGAAATCTGCGCTTGTTGTTGTTGTTGTTGTTTAGAATTTATAAAAAGGTTGTTTTACCTATAATAAAACTTAAGTATTTTATTTATATGCATACGAATATGTTCCATACTACATATTTTTTATTGCTTCGGCTTCATTCAATAAAATATATTGATGCAAGTGTTAAACTATGAGATTCAACAAAACGAAATATAATAAGATATAAAATATGAAAGAATATTACTTTCTTAAAGGCACTTGACAGATTCGCAGGTTCATTGATGTTTGTTTCCTTGACGACTATAAATTAAAGGAAAATTATAAGGCGTCTGAAAAGCAAGTTTCAGTGAAAAGTCATATATGTACTACTTACTTTTAATTTCATTAAGTAGTGCTCCTGGCTTAGGCTTGCCGTTGATAGGTAACTGATGAAATTGCCTATTTATCAAGTCCCAGTTGTATTGTTTTTTTATCCAGCAAACCCCTTTTTAAAACGTTTAAAATTATATTATACATATGTCTCACAGCAGCCAACAAGTAATTCCGCAATGACACGCGATACATAAAAATATGATGAAATATTAAACTGCCGGCAATTGAGTATATTCTACGAAACATGTTTCTGCATTAGTTCTTTATACGAAAGTATTAACTAAATTGTACGAATATAGAGATGTAGATTTCGTAAATGTTAAAACCATATTACGAATACCTTCCTACAATATACAAAATTATTCGTACAGAGATTTGTTCAGTGCTTTACGAAAGTGTTTCGTAAAATAAACGTAAGATTTCGTAAATTGTACTGAAAAAATGCGTTACGAAAGTCCTTTCGTTATATTTACGTATGGTTCGTAAAATCTTGTTTCGTTGTGAAAAATGTGTTCGTATTATGAACGAAAGTTTCGTACATTGTACAAAAACCAAAACTACGAAAGATTTTCATAGCAGTTTTACGAAATTTTATTTTCAGTGTAGGAACGTAAAGTTTGGTACCAGCACCTCTTTCGGCAAGAGGAAAAATTTTGGAAGGCGCCTCAAACCGTAAATAATACAAATTTTAATATGTATAAATATGCACTGGGGTGTTGAGTGTCTATGACTGCGGACGGCCGGCTGATCGTCCGCACATGTTTTTCATTCCTGACGTCACCATTGCCAACAGCGCGAACAGATACGATAAGTCTATATGTACTAAGGCATTCAATCCCGGACCATTTTGTTTAATCCCGGGATTTCGGGGTTTTAAATTGGTAGCCCTGGATTCCGGGATATTGCTACAATTAATTAATATGCTAACAAACTAGTTTTGTATTATTTCTTTAGTGCGAATACCAGAAATAAAAATCAATTTGGGTTTTTAAGCAAAGAAATATAAATGTCTTTATTTTATATCAGTTTAAAAAACATTCATATTGCAGTCGGAGTCATTTTTACAAAAAGTAAAAAATAAAGAGATCATCTTGACACCTACATTAGGAATGTTAATCCCGGGATCCCGGACTTTTTAAGGTCTCGAAAATCCCGGGATTCTTGGCAAGTAGTCCCGGGACTTTCGGGATTTGTAATTTGCACTGATGGCAATAATAGAAACTCCTCTTCTTGACCAGTATTGGCTATACTTTTCTTTTTATTTAATAATTAATATATTTTTATAAAAGTCTAGCTCATTATACATACATATAACACTGAGCGATAGTAAATTTTAAACACAAATATCAATATATTCGCGAAACCATGGGTCAAATATAGTAAAATTGCGTTTTTAGTTTTAAACTCTGACGTCAGCAACTCAAAAATGATTTAAAAAATTCATAGAAATATGCTTAGAGATGAAGTATGGGTATAGAATTAATAATGAAATCCTGTAGAATTTAAACAGGTGGAAGTTTTTAATGTAATTTTTGTATCTTGAAATTTCGCAATATTTGTTTTTGAAAAAAAATTTGTTAGGGCTTATTTAAACTCGATAACATCCTCGAGTCTCTTTTTTCTAACTTTGTCAGCTTAAAAATTACCTATTCGTCCTTTTGAATCCAAAAAATTTTAATTTTTTAAATTCTAAAGAAATTTACTATTGAATTTGTTACCCATATTTCTATTCAACATTGCATTAAATTTTGTTAACAATATTCGAAACTAATCATATGTTTGTAATTACAAAGGCCTTCAAAATAATTTAAATACAAAAAAATTGGTTTCAAACCCATTTATTTATTTCATGGTAGGAGAGCTTCTCAAACAATATAGATGCTTTTTTTCGATTGAACTTGTTGAAAAGTAATGAATATCAAATCGTTGTACCTCGGGCTCTACTTATCGAAAAGACTTCAGACGTCGGTTTGAAGATAATGAAACGGCTTTCTATATGATGGTTATGATTGTCCTGAAGTTAACTAAGCTATTAACAGTTGAACTTTTTTAAGTTGACTTGCATAGTAAAGACCAGTAAATTTGGGGTTTAAAATTACACCATCGCAATCCTTGTTTAATTCTCTATAAAGAAACATGTTCCAAAAAAAATCGAGTTTTTTAAGAACTGCCCTGGATCACAAATTTTAAATTGGGTTTTTGTTCTCCAGACTCCACTACTCAATTTATATGTATAATTGCTCGGTGATTCCGAAATTCGGGTTAATTTTTTTTCTATGCATACGTTTTCGAGATATTTGCAATTTGCCGTTATTCAGCTTAAAGCAAAAATTGGTTCCTCCTAAACTATGTATTTGTCAATGTTATTGTGGCTTATTAACATTTTATTTTTAATATTTTTATTGAGCTTTGTACCACGATTGTTTATTAGGAAAAATTGAAAAAGCAACAAAGTCTAAGCGGTAGAAGTTATAGCACTATTTCGGAGATCACCACATCTCCTCATCAGACTTTTTTTTTCTAGACTTCAGCAGGGATCGAACCTGCGAATTCGATGTTCAAAGTCAGAAGCGTTAACCACTGAGCTATGTACATCCCGTAAACTCTTGTTGCTAATTCATTTTCCTTATTCAACCAACTACTATCAAGTGCATGAAAACATCAGTGCCGCAACGTCATGTGTGCTTTTGCAGAAGCGACAAGAATTTTTTGACATGTTTTATTTTTAATTTTTACTCAAACCAAAAAACTTCATACATACACTGCTAGCAAAAAGTATTGGCACAGTAAACTTTCACAATATATGCAACAAATTTTGTTCTAATATTTTTTTTTTTATTAAAATATGGTTCAACAGAAAACATGAAAATATAATCCCTAAACTTTGGCCAAACCTCACGAAAATTCAGCAAATTTTGACGCAAATTTTCACGCAAATTTTCATCTTTTTAATCAGATGTTTTATAATTTTTTTGAGTATGCATATTTGTAGCCCAATCAATTTTATTGTAATAAAGTACAAGTCTTAAGTAGTTAGGAATTACCGTTGATATTTGGCAATTTTTTTCACGCAGTCTCTTCCATATGAAAACATTTTCTCGAAAATACTTATACGGAAAAAAATGCAAAACACCTTCACCAAAAAAAAAAATGCCAAAAGTCAATGCGATTATTAGAATTTAATGGGCTGCAAAACTGCATCTATTTAAAAAGTTGAAAATTTGCATGAAAATTTGCTGATTTTTCGCGAGTTTTGCACAAAGCTTACGAATCATATCTTTATGATTTTTGTTGTAGAATGACCCATATTTTTATAAAAATGAAAAAATATTAAAATAAAAAATTTGCATATAGTATTGTGAAAAATTTGCTGTGCCAATATTTTTTGCCGGCAGTGTATGTAGGTTCTCATTCAAAAGGGTTAACATGAAAGTAAAATCAAAGAAAAAATTATGGTAATAAAACTGACCATCTGGCACACTTTATATCATTTCACTATGCTTATAAACATTTAACAATTGCCGTCACTTCAGTACCTTCCGAAAACTTTTTTTGGAAGGCTTCTCAAAAGAACAGAAAAAACTGGATACTATTTAAATCAATAAATACATTTTACTGTGAGTTAATACTTGAACATTTATCGAAGTTCCGATTGTTACATTTGTTTGTTGTATATTTTTAATTGAAAGAAACTGTTGATATTTTCATTCAATGCATCGAATATATCGATGTTTTTTTATACGATACATCGATTCCATATTTTGATGCTCAAATCGAAAAAAACATCGATATATTTTTTTGACTTGCATCCCTAGTCTATAGTCTTATCAACCGCTTAGTGGCACATTTCGAGACATTTAGAATCTTGGATTTTCTGCCATTCTTAGACCACTGTGCAGTGTTGAGTGGATATGTTGCGATCGTTGTAGATTGCTCAACCAAACCGGCCGGCCGGCCGGTCGGCAACCGAGTCAAAACCAGGTGGCCGCTTGGCATTGTGATACATATTTGCTGGGTGTGTGCGCATATTTTGCAATCGACTGTTCTTGTTGTTGATATTGCAATGTTTATTTTTGCATAGCATTTAATAGATTTTCGTTTCCACTTGGCTACCGTTGCTGCTAGAAAATCGTATTCAACTTGTGCAGCTAATTGTACATGCAAGTCAACATTGACTAATGTGGCTTTGCAAATTGGATATGTAAAAGTTAGCTATGTACATTAAGCAGTATCACGACATATGAAATAAAAAAAGTTTAGCGTGTGTCAGTTTTATTTAAACACTTACGTATGTCGAGAGAAAATTTTGGCTGTAACTTCTTTTAGGCCCCACTAAAAACTGCCAAATCGCGTTTTTTGCTATAACTTTCTTATTTTATATCCGATTTTCAAAATCTTTATGGCGCTGAAAAAGTCTTTATCAGGACTATATTTGGCTTTTAAACAGTTTGAGCCTAATTTTAGAATTACTATCCCTAGATTTTTATTTTTATAGTATAAATCTAAAGCTCTCAAAAAAACGATGAGACCTTTGATAAAAAGGGTTAGGCTTTATTCAATTATAGTCCTCAGCGATTCCTTTTCGGATAAAAATCGGATAGCAAATAATAAAGTTATAGAAAAAACCCCGATTTAGCGGTTTTTAGCGGGTGCATAAAAAATTTTTCCACCCAAGATTTTTTCTCGACATAAAAATTCAAATAAAACTGACACGCTAAATTTTTTTCCCTGATAAGCCTTTATGTACACACATACCTACATATGCATGAGCATACAAGCTGGTTTCTAATGCCAACAACAGCATATTCAATAACGCCAACAATGACATAGTAGGTACCCTGCAGTAGAATGTAGGGACAGTCTGACAAAGCGCTAGTTCCGAACTACATATATAAGAACTATCTCTGAACTAGTGCAAAAGGAATGCAGAGCGGTATAGTTAAAACCTGCGGTGTAAATGTGCAAATGCTCACTACTTGTACAATACGAAAGTAGCTCAGCGAGAAGACCTCCGGCTCAAGTATCGTTGGTCGCCAGTTCAAATCGCGGTGGAGGCAGTTGTGGATTTACAAATTTAATGAATTTAAATTGTTGCGTGCAGCTTACAATATTTTTTTTTTGTAATAAAATATATACAAAAATGGAATCTGTAACAGAAAAGAAAAAACTAAAAAAAACATCCAAAAATCGAATCTCAAATACTTTGCTTATAAGAAAAACTTGTCAAAACGGAACCGGTTAAAAACTGGTTGCAAAGTAATGCACTGGGCGACAATTGCCACCGCCAATGACATCGCCGTGTATAAATGGACAGTTGAAAGCATTGCTTAGGTATTGAGCTAGAACTAGTAATGCCGGCAAAAGGTCTCGTTCTACGCTAGTTCTGAGCTAGTCAGATTTTCTGCTTTTCTGAAGCGATATTCTGCCGAAATCTGCAATAAAATCTAGGTTTCGCTAACTTTAACAATTGCCATCTCTAGAGGTTTGTCGCCTTAAAGAAAAGTCTTGCCATACAAATATTATACATGGATATGTATTCTATCGGGATCTGCAATACAATTTAAATTCTTGCAAAACCCCATGTTTAACACCTTGCTAAATATATCTCATCATAAGTTTTCGAAAACAAATTACAAAAAATTGTTGACTCTCACAAAAAGAAACAATCCCGTCATAAAAAAAAAATTATTTTAAAGATAGTTCTTGAAAAACCCCCAATTTTTTAACATGGTTTTAATAGCGAATTAAACAAGGCATACGATGGTATAATTTTAAATCCCGAGATATAACGATTTGTTCCATTTCTTTGTCGTTCTAACTGTCGGGTTTCCTAAACCAACCCTGATTGCGACTGCATTGCGATAACAAATAAAATTTTTTCAGCCGAGTATATTTCAAATCTTTGGAACTAACTACATTAATTAACTAAACAAGTATTTACTTATATACATTTTTCATTGGAAAATCGCTCGTTTATAAATTTTTAAATGTAACGAAGTCCTTTATTCAAATTAGCGTCGACAAAAATGCAACCATCTGTCACAATTAGAGCTGGGACTATCCGCACATTCGAATATCTAGATATCCATTCGGATTATCCGTTGACATGAATAAAATCCGGATAGTATGGATATCCGGTTAATATGCGCTTGTGCAAGTACTCGGATATCCGGATTTACGAAGATCCGGTTAATATTCGTATTTTCAGATATACAAAAAAAGTCAACAAACTGATTAATAATATTCGGGAATTCAATTATGCACACCATAGAGTGAATTAGCTCTTGACGGACTTGAAGTTGACCTTTTGTTGTGTATCGTTTTGTCACAATATAAACAAATGGCACTATTCTTGTCATCAATTTTAGAAAATGCTACAATTCACACGACCAAAAGTATCGTAATAGCTTTCATTATTCCGTCCATGATATTTTAAAGCCATGAAAAAACTCCCGCGGTCAATTATATTTTATTTCTTATTTTTACGAAACGATACTTTAATTTCCCAATACCAGGCGCTCATGCATATGAAGTAGCAAGTTTTCTATACGCATATATTTGTTTGTTGAACTTTTTAACTCGTTTGTAGAAGCCTTTGAAATTACAATGTATAATTTTGGAAATTTTAAAATTTATACAAACAATTTTGTGCGTAGAAATAGAAAACTTGTTACTACACATTTATGAGCGCCAGGTATTGGGTAATGAAAGTATCGTTTTGATAACGAAAAATCCGGATATGCGGTTAGCCGAATATCACCTTAGCTTCCAGAGTAACCGGATTTTTCATTTAGGTATCCGGATATTCGAATATTCGGTTTATCCGGATAGTAGAAAAATCCGGATGAAGTTCCCAGCCCTAGTCACAATCATATAGCACATAGCAAGAATTTACTACGTCTCTCCAAGGGAACTGCCACTTTGTGCTCTCAATTTTTGAGTGATGGATAATTTTTTGGTCTGCACGAACGCGATTTGAACAAAAATCGTGATAATTCGTACACATTTTTTACTCGATGAACGGAACTAGTGTTCACTTTTTAATAACGCAATAAACCACTTCTCGTTGAATAAGATTTGTGCTCTTTGAATAATTTAGTTAAGTAATATACATATTTCACTAGCATTTTAGAAGTGAAAACTAGCGATTTAATGCGTTTTCGACCGTGTAATTGTGCTCGTACAAAGGAACTATACCCCATAGGAGTTTGCTGTTGATAACTTTAGGAGGTTAACAATATTAACCTTCCGCCATTGGAATTTGATTACGAGGATCGAATTGCTTCGAATGGTACCACTCATGACAATTTTGTACGTAATTGTACGATATATTCCCGCTTTAACATATTTTTTTTTGTTATTTAATTATAATTATTTTTTTATAAAAGTATAGTTCTTTCTTTAACACAATCTTTGTAAATGCAAGTTTAAAACTTTGTGTAATATTGAAAAAAAATACTCAACAAACATGTCTAGTTTTTAATTAGATTTCTGAGAAAGATTTTGAGTATGCAGTTTTGTAACCCATTAAACTCTAGAAGAACAAAGTACAAGTTCCAATTGGCTAAAAGTTACCCTTCATTGTTTTATCCTTTTTTGTCGAAGATGTTAGAGTTATCTTCCATATAAAAATAAATTGTGTTTATTCGTTATATGGAAGTAAATGGGACAAAAAAATGTTTCCATGGCGTGGCTCGGCGGCGTAAACCTCTAGTAAATGAAAAGTACTGAGGTTGTTCAGTTGTTCACACTTGCCTGCTTATCGGGTTATTTGGTTAAGAATTATTATTGTGTGGTATATTTTATTGTTGTAAACTGAATAAAAAAAATACCACATAACCTGATAACCAGGCAAGCGTGAACCACCTCACTTAACGGACGCTATCTAAAACATTGTATTGTTTTAAATATGCAAATCGTCACGCGAAGACCCTAAGGACAAGGATTAAGCCATAATATTACTGTATGTTGGGGAAAGTTGCAAAGTAGTCCAGTGGGGCTATTCTCAAACGGGTTAGCGACAATTTTCGGATCGCTATCGCAAGTGGCCAACGTATGCTATGAATGGTGCAAGGTTGAGATAGCGATACGATACTTGTCGCTAACTTATTTGGGAATAGCCCCACAGATCTAATGATTTCCTTGAATAAGTAGTTATAGATTGTCTAGACTGCTTAATGTAAATGGTATGAGTATTAGAGTTAGGCACAACCCGGCTTTTGGCAGGAGACCGCCGGGCGAAAGCTTTCGGGTACAGGCCGGAAAATTAGATTTGATGCAAGTTACATGCATGTAGGAATATTTCGAACTTCACTGTTATCTTGGGTTACCAACCGTACTATAATAACAATGCTGGCCTACTTCACAAATTTAATGGTCAATAATTTTAGTATAAGCTCGTATTTAATAAGTTCAATTAAAAAACCATTCAAAAGTTTAGATGAAAATAAGTTTATTTGAACTTTTGTGAAATTTTTGGACTATCATATACGCGGCATTGAATTTTGTGAATACGCTGTATTGCACGCCAAACGACGATATATAGTATTGTAATATTTTTTCGGTCTGAGGACTATATACTGTTGCAAAAATATAGTATGCAACAAGTAAGAAAGTCTAAGTTCGGGTGGAACCGAACATTAAATACCCGGCGCAAGTATTAAATATATGTTTTTTCACCTTTCCGAAAGCTACCGCTAGATGGTAAGCCGGGGTGTATCAATTTTGAGTAAATTAGCGTCCTTAAATTTCGAAATATTGCAGTTTCAAGCATTTCTGAAATATACCGTTATATAAAAAGCGGCCGAATTTTTAGTCCGATTTCAATAATTTTCAACGTTTTGCTTTTATGTAGCAAGCACAATAAAAATACCGAGTTTGGTACAAATTGGTAGAACGGTTCCCGATATACATATATGTGATCATAAGTGGGCGGCGCCACGCCCATTTTTTCCAAAATTTTACCATAAACGAAATTCTTGGTAAATAATTGTTGCAAGCATCACTTTTGAATAAATTTGCTTTAATATTTACTGATTTATCGAAGATTTTGTATTTCTCTAAATTACCGTTATATGGGATGTGGGCGTGGTTATTGTCCGATTTTAAAAAGTTTCGGCGGTTTTTTATGCTGTACCAAGGCCAACAACTGTGCCAAGTTTGGAAGAAATTGGTGCAGCGGTTACCAAGATATACACATGTAACCATAAGTGGGCGTGGCTACGCCCATTTTCCAAAAATTTATAATATTCTTATTTTTCGTCTAAAACTTATTGTAAATATCAATTTTGAGTGAATAATCTCCAGTAGTTACTAAAATATCGCAGTTTTCGTATTTCTGAAAATTACCGTTATATGGGAAGTAGGCGTGGTTATTGAGCGATTTTAAAAATTTTCGGCCATTTGGTATGTTGTGCCAAGGCCAACAACTGTGCCAAGTTTGGAAGAAATTGGTGCAGCGGTTACCAAGATATACACATGTAACCATAAGTGGGCGTGGCTACGCCCATTTTCCAAAAATTTATAATATTCTTATTTTTCGTCTAAAAATTATTGTAAATATCAATTTTGAGTGAATTATCTTCAGTAGTTACTAAAATATCGCAGTTTTCGTATTTCTGGAAATTACCGTTATATGGGAAGTGGGCGTGGTTAAAGTCCGATTTCGCCCATTTTCAATACCAACCTACCTTGGATTAAGGGAAACCTACATACCAAATTTCGTTGAGATATCTCAATTTTTGCTCGAGTTATCGTGTACACGGACAGACGGACAGACGGACAGACGGACAGACGGACGGACAGACAGACATGGCTTAATCGATTTCTTTTTTCATCCTGATCATTTATGTATACATTTGTCTATATCTATCTCGATTCGTTTTGGCTGTTACAAACAACCGTTATGTGAACAAAATTAATATACCCTTGTGCACAAGTGCGCTCGGGTATAAAAATACTATATTTCTCCAGTTATAAATATAAATATACTAGCAGAGCACCCGACGTCGTTCGGGGTAAACAAATCTAAATATAAAACAGTAATGCAAATATTCAGTTCAGCATAAATTAGAGGAGAAAAACTATTTTCTTTCTGTTTACATTAAGGCATCCTTATGAGCCATAGTTTAAGCTTTATCGTACTTCAACTAATGTATATTGATCATCACAATCTGTAGTAAACATCTTTATTAATATAAGGTGGATTAAGGTAGCGATAGAATTTTTGAATTAAAATTAGTCTAATATGGTATATTCCGTTTAGCTTCCTATTCGCCTAGCTGTTTTAGTATATCTGCACTTTTCCGTTAGAATGCTTATTGCAGAAGTAGTTCTATTCATTATACATGCACATGTTTCGTTTAACAGCATCGCGGGATCAATCAAATGATTTAATCTTTCCATTTCAAGATTGTTTAATGACTGTATACTGATTATACATGCACATGTTTCGTTTAACAGCATCGCGGGATCAATCAAATGATTTAATCTTTCCATTTCAAGATTGTTTAAAGACTGTAAGGTTTAAAAACACAGTTTTAAATNAGGATGTGGGCGTGGTTATTGTACGATTTTTAAAATTTTCGGCCATTTAGTATGCTGTATCAAGGCCAACAACTGTGCCAAGTTTGGAAGAAATTGGTGCAGCGGTTACCAAGATATACACATGTAACCATAAGTGGGCGTGGCTACGCCCATTTTCCAAAAATTTATAATATTCTTATTTTTCGTCTGAAACTTATTACAAATATCAATTTTGAGTGAATTATCTTCAGTAGTTACTAAAATATCGCAGTTTTCGTATTTCTGGAAATTACCGTTATATGGGAAGTGGGCGTGGTTACTGTCCGATTTCGCCCATTTTCAATACCAACCTACCTTGGATTAACAGAAACTTACATACCAAATTTCGTTGAGATATCTCAATTTTTGCTCGAGTTATCGTGTACACGGACGGACGGACAGACGACAGACGGACGGACAGACAGACATGGCTTAATCGATTTCTCTATTGATTCTGAGCATATATGTATGCATTTGTCTATATCTATCTCGATTTGTTTTGGCTGTTACAAACAACCGTTATGTGAACAAAATTAATATACCCTTGTGCACAAGTGCGCTCGGGTATAAAAATACTATATTTCTCCAGTTATAAATATAAATATACTAGCAGAGCACCCGACGTCGTTCGGGGTAAACAAATCTAAATATAAAACAGTAATGCAAATATTCAGTTCAGCATAAATTAGAGGAGAAAAACTATTTTCTTTCTGTTTACATTAAGGCATCCTTATGAGCCATAGTTTAAGCTTTATCGTACTTCAACTAATGTATATTGATCATCACAATCTGTAGTAAACATCTTTATTAATATAAGGTGGATTAAGGTAGCGATAGAATTTTTGAATTAAAATTAGTCTAATATGGTATATTCCGTTTAGCTTCCTATTCGCCTAGCTGTTTTAGTATATCTGCACTTTTCCGTTAGAATGCTTATTGCAGAAGTAGTTCTATTCATTATACATGCACATGTTTCGTTTAACAGCATCGCGGGATCAATCAAATGATTTAATCTTTCCATTTCAAGATTGTTTAATGACTGTATACTGATTATACATGCACATGTTTCGTTTAACAGCATCGCGGGATCAATCAAATGATTTAATCTTTCCATTTCAAGATTGTTTAAAGACTGTAAGGTTTAAAAACACAGTTTTAAATGTCCGAGTGGTCTTATAGTTGAGTAGATATTTATCCCCCTCTTAGAACACATTTATATTTACTTTATTCTAAACACCTCCCATATATATGCCTGCATACCAAATTTTAGGTGCATGTGACTTATGGTTCCCAAATTATGGCTGGTTAAAAATTCCACGCCTATGGGATGTGACAAGCCCTGTTTTACAAACCCATTTATATATACCTTACAAAAGCATCTACCATAGATATGTCTGCATACCTAATTTCAATTTCATGGGACTTATGGTTTTGAAGTTATAGCTGATGAAAATTTCAACGCCTATGGGATGTGCTCCGCCCCCTTTTACAAACTCACTTACTTATACCGTATTATAAGCACCTACCATATCTACACCTGCATACCAAATTTCAAGCTCGTGGGGCTTATGGTTCCGAAGTTGTAGCTGATAAAAAATTCCACATCTATATGATGTGCCACGCCCCGTTTACAAAATCATTTATATATACCTTGTTATAAGCACCTACCATAGATTTGTCTGCATACCAAATTTAAAGTTCATGTGACTTATGGCTTCGAGGTTATAGCTGATAAAGGATTCCACGCCTAAGGGATGAGCCACGCCCCTTTTATAAAGTCATTCATATACACCTTCCTATAAGCACATACCATAAAGTATCGGTCATATCTATAGCACGCCATTTCAAAGTGATATTGTATGCCACTTATGTTTATTTATTTATTTTTAAGAGTTTTCAGTTAAAATACAGTTCTTTCGCTAACAAAACCTATATAAACCCAAGTTTAAAAACTTGTAGAAAACTACAAAAAAGTGCAACAAATTTTCACCTAAATTTCAAACTTTTTTCTCGGAAGTGTTTGAATTTTTCTGAATATACAGTTTTATAGCCCAATCAATTTTAGTCTAATAATGTGCAAGTTTCAAGTGGCTAAAAGTTACCGTTGATTTTTTAGAATTTTTTTCGCCAAAGGTGTTGCGGATTTCTTCCATATATGAATAAATAGAGTTTATTCATTATATGGAAGCTAATGCGACAAAAAAAAATTCTAAAAAATGACCGGTAATTCGTAGCCACTTGAAATTTGCACATTATCAGACTAAAATTGCAGGGGCTAAAAAACTGTGTACTCAAAAAAATTCTATCACTTCCGAGAAAAAAGTTTAAAATTTAGGAGAAAACTTGTTTCAGTTTTTGGTAGTTTTCTACAAATTGTTAAACTTGGGTATATATGGCGTTTGTCTGAGAATGAACTAGATTTTAATTGAAAATTCTTAAAAATAAATAAATAAACATAAGTGGCACACAATATCACTTTGAAATGGCGATACTGTATATTCATTTATTCCGATACTGTATATTCATTTATTCATTGATATGTATTTCTGCATACCCAATTTCAAGTTCATGTGACTTATGGTGTCGAAGTTATAGCTGATAAAAAATTCCACGCCTATGGGATGTGCCAATCCCCCTTTTACAAACTCGTTTACATATACCGTATTTAAGCATCTACCATAGATACGTGTGCATACCAAGTTTCAATTTCATGTGACTTATGGTTTTGGAGTTATAGCTGATAAAATTTCCACGAATATGGGATGAGCCACGCCCCTTTTTACGAACTCATGTCTATATGTATATAAGCACCTAGCATATACATGTCTGCATACATTTCAGTTTCATGTGACTAATGGTGTGGAAGTTATTGCTGATAAAAATTTCCACGCCTGTGGGATGTGCCGCGCCCCCTTGTCGATTCCCAATTTTTTCCCCATTATAGGTACGGTGACCATCCGTCCTTTATTTTAAAGGACAGTCCTTTGTTTTAACCCCCTGTCCTTTATAATTTTTTTCAAAATAAAGGACGCCTTTTGCCCTTTATATCTTTAACTGTCCTTTTTTCAGAGTTAATAATTTCAGAGTTGACAAATTTTTAAACGCAGAATATGAAAAATAAAAATGTCCCTTATGAAATATAATGAAAACCTTCGCCAGTTTGTTTCTCAGCCCACTTAAGGGTTTCTATTTAATCGGAAATCTTTGTACAATTTATAAAGCACGGGGAAAGTTGTGCCCAGGATGGTGTTGCACGCTGAGTTTCCAGTTCCGCTGAAAGAGAACAATAAACCCCCCGCTGCACAGTGGTTCAAAACTGGCATTTAGAGTTTGTAATTCACTGGAGCGTTCATTTTTTTCACTTAATATGATTAATTTTGGCAGGCAATGGCAAACCTCCGAATGTATTTCTGCCATGAAAAACAGCTTCTCATAAAACTACAATCGCCGTTCGGAGTCGGCACAAAACTGTAGGTCCCTCCGCTTTGTGTGACAACATCAAGGCGCACAGCACAAATCGGAGGAGAAGCTCGGCCAAACACTAACATATGTGTAAGCGCCAATATATTATTATTATTATGATTAATTTTTATTTTTTTTTATGGAAGGTTACGATATTTGCAAAAGACCAGTTGAGCCTGATGCCTGAACTTTTATTTGATTATATTAAATTTTTTAGTGCAAAATGCAGATAAAGTAGCAATTTTGAAGAAAATGTATTCTCCTGTTCCAGTTAATGAATGTTATATAAAAAAAAACTAGTTGAAACCAATTGTATGACTCTCCCAAAACAAAAAAAAAAATACATAAAAAAAAAATTTTTTAAATGTTACAAAAAAATACTCACCAAAATAAATATTTGTTTGGTTTTTAGTAAAAATTGGTTGAAAAATGAAGGTTCCGGTGCATTATGAACATTAAATTCCAATTTTCAACCACTGTGTGCTGGCTTCGTCGTGCAGTATGAATTGTGGTAAACGCATTTTGGTAGCAAAGGATGGCGAAGTCCTTGAAAAGGATTTGGCTTAATTTTTCGCTATAGGAGGGGAACTTGTACAGTTAAATAATATAATTAACTGGTAAATATTTGATTTAAGTTACGATATGGGTAGGGTACTTTTATCATACAAGTTGTATGTACGTATTCCCAAAACAGTTTGGAAAAAAATGTCCTTTATTTTACGTTGGTTAATATGGTCACCGTAATTATAGGCCTAGGTGTCATGGCAATACTCTGTCAAAGTTCGTTCGATTCTGTCCGTCCGTTTAGGCCGCAACCTGGCGCATACGTACATAAATACATACTTCCACAAATATACAGGAGATATCTATCCTTCTCTTAGCGTAAAATCATTTTTGAGGATATTTCGGCCACAGGGCTACCTATCGTGTAAGTTTTAAGTCCAAATATTTATTTTCAATTGGCTAAATTGTATTCTAAATATGAGCCAAATGGGTGAGTAAATGCAATTTTTAGGAATATCCTGACCCCAGCGGCACCTAGCGGGCAAATTTTTGGTTGGAATATTTATTTTCCAGGTACTGATACATGTTCCAAATATGAACCAAATCGGTCCAGCCATTTAGTAGTTTAGTGACACCCAATATACAGAAAACTCTATGGAATTGCGAAAATGTGACGTCTCAGCTTTCTTAATTTTTTGGCAACAACAGGAAAAAGCTTAGAATCTTTCTAATCGGAAAACCTTCCACACAGAAGTTCCAAAAATTACTTTGTACAGAATTGAAAACGGTTCAGCCGTTTGGTCAGGCTTCGCGGTCATACGAAAGACATTTCATTTATATATATATATAGATTTCAGTAATTTGTAAGAAAAAACAAGCATAGATTTACAGATCAAAACTCGTACCATTTTACAAACTTTTATTTAACTTGCTCTGTATGTATGTATGTATGTTTGTTAGGGGCAAATCAATTTTTGGCCAACTACTCGATGACCTAGAGGCTTGAAACTTCACATTGGCCCGGAACCCGATGATAATGCAATCCGAAAGATGAGTTAATCCGATAGGTGGCGCAGGAGTCGAGGCATTTGAAAAACCCGTATTTATAGACCGAGTTGGTTCATATTTAAAACGTGTATTAACTACGTGAAAAGGAATAACCCCACTAAAACTTTTGCTGATATGTGGCATACGAGTCGATATATTTGGTAAACCAGTATTTATGGTCCGATTTAGTTCACATTTAAAAAGCTTACTTTAAAATATTTTTTACTATTAACTTATTTTAAAATGAATGAATTGGCAAATTTACTTACAATCGAAAAATTAGGCCCGCGCCTATCTCTAATGTGTAATGTGTATTATTACAATGTATACGTGCTAATAAGCGCCACCTCTAAAATACGCGCGATATGATATACATACATACATGCATATGAACATAATGTGTGCCATTCACATTCATTAACAGATATTTACTACGCAATTGCCATTTAAAAAAAAACAGTTGCAGATAGTTAAATATACAGGCATGTTCTGCAAAAGATAAAAACACGCTTAAATTTGGCACTTAATCGATTGGTGTGACCTATATGATGCGTTTTTAGCATTTTCATTTTAAAATATTTTTTTTTTACTTTCCATGCAATTATTGAAAAATATTTAGCAAACCGCACCGATTCCCAATCACGATTTGAATTACCATTTCAGTACGAGTATCTACGCTGCACTGCCATTTTGCACTTCAGATGCTTCCGAACGAATTATGGCGCATTTCTATATATTCAACGCTTCCGAGTGCACCTACTTTTATTTTTACACATAGTATGTTGTATGTTTATATGTGTGTATGTTTACATCCCAGTAGAAATCGGTTGTATGCATTCATGAAGAATGCTTGATAAATGAGTGAGTTAGTGTGAACAATTCACGCGTAGTCATGAATTTTCACGAATAAATTCAACTTCTAGCGAATTGCAAGCGAATGTACGTCGCCGTTGTTTTTAGAACATGTCTTGATAAATTTGAAGTGGGATTTTACAACGCTTTTATCAACTTGCAATGTTGTGTGTCCAGACCACCATACTATAAATATAGCAAAGGTATTTATGGCAAACCTAGTCAGAGATATCAACCTCGTCGTAGATATCATATCAAAGACATACAATTAGAAAACCTCTAGAGATAGATGTCGCCTCGCCAGAAGAAGTTAAAAATATGCACTACATACGCTACAGCGGAAATGGACGACACGCCATTTCTTTAAATGAAATTAATTGCTGCTATATGTATGTATGTACATATGTAGGCATAAACTAAATGTGAGCAGACAACATTTTGCTTGCATAGTCTTCTGTTCTCTTTTCACTGCAAGTTGAATTATTTTAGTATCTATTGCAAAATTTTATACAGACAAGATTAAAAAGTATAAAATAAATTAAAAAAAAAAAAACTTTTTAATATACAACGCTTTTATAAATGGACTAAAAAGTAGAAAATAATATTTCTCAGTCCCACAGAATTTGCTTTGATAACTTTTGATTTTGAAATTTTAGCAAAAGTCATTATAAACAATTAATGACATTGAAAATGAAAAGAAATGAAATTGAAGAGTAATATATGTATGTATGTATGGGTATATTAATAACGACCGCTTAAAATCGATCTCAAATTTGTACTTTCGCTATAGAATGTTATGTAGTTTGACTATTGTCAATGAAATCGAATGCTTTGTACTGCATGCGCTCCACGTTTTTCGTTTTCAATTTCATTAATTGTTTATAATGACTTTTGCTAAAATTTCAAAATCAAAAGTTTTCAAAACAAATTCTGTGGGACTGAGAAGTATTATTTTCTACTTTTTAGTCCATTTATAAAAGTGTTGTATATTAGAAAGTTTTTTTTTTTTATTTCATTTATTTGTAATATTTTCAGTCTTGTAAAAAAATTTGAGTGAACGGACGTGTTGTGCGATAATATTTTCAGCACAAACGGGATTTTACAAGATATGCATTTGCATATGTAAATGCTACTTTTTTGTATGTCCCCGTATATTAAAATGTATCAGAAAAGTAGCATTTACATATGGGGATACATATCTTGTAAGAATGCTTTAATACTGTTCCATTAATGTATTTTTGTATGTTTGAAAAATGAATACAGCCATATGCATGCAGCAGTAGTATAAGTGTATGGTTACAGTACACATACGCTCTGAGAAACCACGCGTGTTAAGCCCTGTATGCAGCTCTCAAGAAAACGGTCAAGAAAAAAATGCCATTATTTCGTGTGTGTGTCCAATGAATTTTGAAATTTTTGATACCTCACTCTTTCCTCAAGAAATAATGGAACGGGTATATACAGTATATTTTGCTTTGCTGCCTCTATGCTTAAGTGCACATTTAAGATACCTACCCCAAAATGCGCATCAAAAGCATTATTTTTAACATTTATAAGGAAACTGCTCCGATAAATGCATTCAACATACCTGCACATTGGCGATACCTGCCTTAAAAATTGTGCGACTAGTATCAATTATCAATCAAAGTACTACGTTTACCTGCACTGGCCCTACAATTACCTAATTTTACAACCTTTTATTCATTTTGCTCATCTCGCAGAACAACGAAAATGGCTATCAATTTATGTAGTTATATTGATAATTAGATAACATTCGGTAAAAATTTCGTTTGCAGTAATTTCTACATGGTAAGTCCTCCGCCAATATTTGGTTTCATAGGGATTCGGATACCTTCCTCATTGAAGTAGTAAAGAAAATTCGCTTAAGTGCCTTTTTCGGTTACGTGCACAAGTTTTTCGTGCAAAGAAGGATGTGCAGCTAAGCAAAATATACGTATTTCTGTTGCAAACCTGAGTTGCCTTGTGTTCTTTTTTCACAAAAAACTTTAGAAAACCGTAGTAGAAAGCGTAGTAAATTTCTTAAGAACGGCGTACTGCCTTAAGGAAACTTGACTCAAGAAAATTTCTTAGCCATTTCTTGTACGTCATTTTATATGGAGTTTTTGCTTTTCTTGAGAGCTGCATACAGGCCTTTAAATGGAAATGAAGGTTCATTTATACTGGCATGTATACACAGCAGCAAGCTCATGCCACCAACAGCGATGTCGTATGCATAAAATTTCTACTGGGATATTCATATCCAATTAAATATGTATCTTTATTTTTCATTTGCTCGGCTGATGCAATTAAATGCGTTGGTGATTTTTGCGAGTGCCCGATGTGCATTGTTGTTCTATTTTTTAAGTAAACTTGAAATGTGCGTTTCTCCATATTTTATGGCTGTACTAACGAGTGCGTTGTTATTGGTTTGACATGAGAATTAGATTTTCCGCGGACTGAATAATGCATTAGTTTAGATAAAGCGGCAGCAAATAATATATTTTATCAGGGTTGCTACCTTATGCTACTAAAACTAATATGCATGTGAAAAAGTAAAGCCGGAATTTTTATGCTCTCACCTCCTAGGATTGTTTTATGCCGAAAAAATATCCTTATTTTTATACCCGAGCGCACTTGTGCACAAGGGTATTATAACTTTGTTCAAAAACGGTTGTTTGTAACAGGCAAAACGAATCGATATAGATATAGACAAATGTATACATAAATGATCAGAATGAAAAGAGAAATCGATTAAGCGGTGACTGTCTGTCCGTCCGTCCGTACACACGATAACTCGAGTAAAA
>NW_016157129.1:110746-120512 GCF_001687245.7 Rhagoletis zephyria | reverse complement strand
TACTACGTTTATACGCACAGAATAATCGACTTAATTGAAAGCGCATTGACACCGTACACATTTCGCTCTAGTGTTTATACTTACGGCTTTATATCGGCATCAAAGCAACCGTCTTCAAAAGCAAACAAAATTAGCTGTTTTCATTTGACATTTTATAAGTTAACATAATGGAAAGTGATAAAAATCTAGTTTTATTCGGCATTATAAAATCGTAACAAAGAAAAGAACGATTATTATTAATCAGCTTTTAAATACTGATGCGATTATTTGGAATTTGAGCAGAAGAGCTGATCTCCAATTCGCTTTGACTGAGAGCGGTGTTTATACACTCTTTCTAACTGTCTGGAGAAATAAACTACCGATTTGAAATGGAGTGTGAGCCAAAACACTTCGCTCTTTCAAAGCGAATTGAAATTTAGTTTATACATATGTTTTGAATCGCGACGAAATGAATTAAAGCGACGTATGCATGCGTATAAACGTAGTAATAGATATAGACAAATGTATACATAAATGATCAGAATGAAAAGAGAAATCGATTAAGCGGTGACTGTCTGTCCGTCCGTCCGTACACACGATAACTCGAGTAAAAATTGAGATATCTTAACGAAACTATGTATTGTGGATGGTATTGAATATGGGCAAAATCGGACAATAACCACGCCTACCTCCCATATAACGGTATCAGAAATACGAAAACTGCTATATTTTAGTTGATACTTACAATAATTTTTAGACGTGAAATATGAATATTATACATTTTTGGAAAATGGGCGTAGCCACGCCCACTTATACACATGTGTACATCTTGGTAACCGCTGCACCAATTTCTTCCAAACTTGGCACAGTTGTTAGCCTTGCTACAGCATACTAAATTTTTAAAATCGGACAAGAACCACGCCCACATCCAATTAACGGTAATTTGTAGAAATACGAAATCTCCGATAAATCAGTAAATATTAAAAAATTATTGAAATCGGACAAAAATTGAGGCCGGTTTTCATATAACGGTAAATTTCAGAAATGCTTGAAGCTTCAATATTTCAAAATTTAAGGACGCTAATTTACTGAAAATTGATAAACCCCGACTTACCATGTAGCGGTAGCTTTCGGAAAGGTGAAAATCATATATTTAATACTTGCGCCGGGTATTTAATGTTCGGCTCCGCTTGAACTTAGATTTTCGTGCTTGTTTTATTTTGAAATCAAAAAATATTTAGAGGTCGCTTAAAGTGCCTAAAGTTTTCCATGTATTTTATGTTGGGAAAAAACTACTTTTCGTAGTAATGGTATAGAATAGTTAAAAATCAATGTCTTTCTACCAGAAAACTCTGTTTATCTGCAGGAGATTCCCAATAATAATACCCAATTGTTTATTTAACCATCTTTTGATCGCAACTATAAATGCAATGGGACGACCAATAAAAAATCGTTAGTATTAAAAAATGGTTAAATAAACAATTGGGTATTATTATTGAAAGTATCCTGAAGAGAACCAGAGTTTTTCGATCGAAAAATATTGATTTTCAAGAATTCTATAAAATTTCTACGAAACATTTTATTTTTCACATATACCCTGCAAAAAATTGTGCTACTAAGAGAGTATTCCTTTGCGATTGCTCCCGGAGTCAACCCGGATTAGTCCCATTTTTTGCAGGGTAAAAATACATGGAAAACTTTGAGCGTTCTCCAAATATTTTTTGATTTCAAAATTCAAAAAATAGGGGTATCCTTTTTTCGATATAGAATAATCTTAGGAGGTGAGAGCATTACAATTCCGACTTTACCGTTTGTGGACTAACCTAATGTACATACATATAGTGGTTTATAAAATAAAAGAATTGCGATATTTTGACCGGTTTTGGCATTTGGCATTTGTCTTTTGTTTATTTAATGTTTATTATTTTTTTATGAGAGACAAGCTGCTATACAACAAACACTATATAAATTCAGATTTAAAACTTTGTACAAAAATTAGAAAAACTCTCCCTATTTTCAGCAAATATTTCAATGTTTTTAATTAGAATTTCGGTATGCAGTTTTGTAAACCATTTAATTCTAGTGCAAGTTTCAAGCTGCTGGCAGTGTCCTCCATATAAAAGAAAATTGTCGAACAGTATGTATGAAAAAAACAACGTGAAACACCTTAGGTTGGGTTAGGTTGATGTTGCAGTTGGTTCACGTTACCAACTCACTTAGACCTTTTGAAGGTCCATTGTGGTACCACTGCAGAAAACGGGAACCTCGGTGAATATTCTTCAGAGAACCAACGCTTTTATAAAGCGTAGAATCGGTTTTATTCCTACGCGTGATAATTCTGTAAAAGAGCTAAAGAAGGGCCTACCTAAAAAGTCTGCTCACCTCTTGGCCAAAGCTGGGCAACTACAGAAGAAGTGGTCCACGGTTTCTTCCTCTTCTTCATCTCTGCAACTTCTGCAATATTCTTGGCAGAATATTTCTCGTCTTGAAAAGTGCTTGCCCAATAGCCAGTGACCGGTTACACAAGCCGTGAGAGAGTAGGGTTGCCAAATTTTTTATGCGCGAAATCAGTACATTCGACATTTTCATGCTAAACAAAATCAGTACTTTTCAGTACATTTTTATTCAAAGCAAAATCATGAATGTAAGTAACAGAAAATAATTTGAAACGCCTGAGTTCTTGTTTTTAACAATATTTTGATATATAAATAAAATATAGTTCATAAAAAGTTAAAGTGTTATTCATTTTGACATGGGTGTACACATCATTATACACAGGAGCGAATGAATTATATCTGTGACTTTTTGAATAGCAATAACACTGTTCGGTGAAATCAACATTTTTTCTGGATATTGGACCAAACTGACATTATTATTGGTGTTAATGCTGGTTCCCAAATAAACGAAGTCGTCTACTTTTTCAAACTTGTAACTGTCAACAGTGACGTGGGTGCCAAGACGCGTATGCTCTGACTGTTTGTGTGCTGACAGGAGATACTTCGTTTTGTCCTCGTTCACCACCAGACCCATTCGCTTTGCTTCTCTATCCAATCCCGAGAAGGCAGAACAGACGTAGCCCTTGTTTTTACCGATAATATCGATGTCGTCGGCATACGCCAGCAATTGTACGCTCTTATAAAGTATTGTGCCTGAGCGGTTCAGTTCTGCGGCTCTTATTATCTTCTCCAACATAAGATTAAAGAAATCACACGAAAGGGAGTCCCCTTGTCTGAAACCTCGTTTGGTATCAAACGGCTCGGAGAGGTCCTTCCCTATTCTGACGGAGCTGGTGGTATTGCTCAACGTCATTTTACACAGCCGTATTAGTTTCGCGGGGATACCAAATTCAGACATCGCGGCATAAAGGCAACTTCTCTTCGTGCTGTCGAAAGCGGCTTTGAAATCGACAAATAGATGGTGTGTGTCGATCCTATTCTCGCGGGTCTTTTCCAAGATTTGGCGTATTGTGAATACCTGATCTATGGTGGATTTCTATGGCCTAAAGCCACACTGATAAGGTCCAATCAGCTCGTTGACGGTGGGCTTCAGTCTTTCGCACAATACGCTCGATAAGACCTTGTAACCTATGCTTAGAAGGCTAATTCCGCGGTAGTTGGCGCGTATGGCGGGGTCGCCTTTCTTGTGGATTGGGCAGAGCACACTTAAATTCCAGTCGTCGGGCATGCGTTCATCTGACCATATTCTGCATACGAGCTGATGCATGCACCTCATCAGCTCCTCGCCGCCGTACTTGAATAGCTCGGCTGGCAGGCCGTCAGCTCCAGCANGGCATGCGTTCATCTGACCATATTCTGCATACGAGCTGATGCATGCACCTAAACCTAATTACTGTATGTAAACTACTAAAAAAAGTAAAAACATAGTCGTGGTACGCCCTTTTCTCTTATTTAAACGATATACAACTTTTTCTATGTTACAGGTGCTATAAGGGGGCAAAGGTCGGGTCTTCGAAAATTAAAAACCTTATATTTCAAACAAGTTTGAACTGATTTTAAAAAAATTAATATTGTCGTAAACGTGATTACACCCGCTTTCTTCGGACATGCAATTTGTATACTTCGTATGTATAAATCTGAGAAAAAAACATTTAAAAGGAAAAACTACCTTTCTTCATAAAAAAAATATTTTAAATAAAAACATCATACGGGTTCACTAGTAGTTCATAAAAATATAAAAATGTTATTCATTTTAACATCAGTGTACACATCATCGTGCACAGGAGCCAATAAATTATTTTATATTTATAAAATTTTTGATTGGCAACAATGAGATCATTGCCATTTTCAGTGTTTAAATAGACAAAGAATTCTATACATTTCATTTTAAAATTACTTTTAATTTGAAGTTCACTTTCAAAAATTTTAATTTGAAGCCGGTTTCTTTCTTTGCGCCAGGAAGCAAACTTTATTCTTAAGCTCCTCTCATACTGTAAAAAAGTACCACTTTTTAAGGAGTTCATCTATATTTCCTCATGGCTTAAATAACTTTTCAACTACGCAAAAACTGTGAAAGTCTAAGAATTCACTAAAAAGAGTATCTAACTCTATGTCTTGTATGCAAAACTCTTTTACAGAGTCAGTAAATTGAGAAAAAGGGTTTGTAAGTTATAGGCAAAAGCCATTCGAATATTGAAATTTATTGTTATTAAACTGAAAGTTATTTTCGAGATAATTAAGAACACTCGACAAAAATTTAAACCTTCTTTTTAAATAATTTAAGCTCCATCATATTATCGCAACTGGTACGTAACGACCCGGCGATATGCCCATAAAACGATTGATCTTTTTGTTGTATTAATTACTTGGCCATATCAAACATTATCTAAAACATGTCAACTATAATTAAATTACATTCTTCTTATTTTTTACAGTACAGTTTAAGGAAGTTCCAACGTTATGTAAAAACCTTAAGAAAACATTAAAGTATTTTGTTTGAATAGAAANATATTTTCTTCTTATTTATTACAGTACAGTTTAAGGAAGTTCCAACGTTATGTAAAAACCTTAAGAAANTTTCTTCTTATTTATTACAGCACAGTTTAAGGAAGTTCCAACGTTATGTAAAAACCTTAAGAAAATACTAAAGTATTTTGTTTGAATAGAAAATTCAGTACAAATCAGTACAAATTTTGAAAAATCAGGTCATTAGCGTACTGATTGAAGAAATGAATAAAATCAGTACAAGAGTTGAAAAATCAGTACTGTACTGATAAAATCAGTACGACTGGCAACCGTACTTCAGAGGCTGAGCAACTCTTTCGTCTTTTACTTATCTATTTTCTTATCAATGTGTGGCAGCCTGGTTGTTCTACTGTTTCGAAGTTCTAATTTGCAGGTTGCCAATGGGTATCCCAATAGTACCCCTGTTTTCACATAAGGGCAGATTGGTACCTTTCCTGACTAGCTCATCGGCCCTGCAGTTTCCTTCAATATCTCTGTGTCCCGGAACCCATTTGAGGCTGACCATGAGCACAGCGCGAATATCGTTTAGAGCTGCGAGGCATTCCTACGCAACCTTTGATCTCAGCATTACCATGTTCATTGATTTAATGGCAGCCTGGCTATCCGAGAAAATATTAATCGTAGTCTTCATTACGGCATGCGTACTAACTTCTACTAACTAAATTTATTCCTGTTAAACAATGCAGTGTCCGGAATTCGGACGGATAGTTCCAGTCCTAGTTCCTTAGAGGAAACTCCGCAGCCAACCCTATTGTCTAGCTTGGATCCATCTGTGTAAAAATTCAATGCCCCCGTTTCCATGGTCTTGATGTTTGCCATTCTCCCCTTGATGGGATGCTCGTCTTAAAGAGCCTATCGAAAATTGGCTTAGGAGCGGAGTAGTCAACTTCTTGGTTGTAACTACCCAGAGGGTGAAGTATGGAGGCGTGACCGAACCGCCGATCCTTCCATAGCTCCATACTATTTAGTCTGAGCGTTGAATCGGCGGCCGCGTATTTTTACGCCAGGTTTATAGTGGGAAATTGGTTACCACCTCTAGCGCTTTGTTTGGAGTGGTCCTTAAGGCACCTGAAATGCATAGAAACGCGATTCTTTGAACCTTACTCAAAAGTTTTAGGTAACTTGCCTTTTGAGTTGCTGGCCCCCATACAAGTATTCCATATAAGAGTATTGGCCTGACCACCAAGGTGTAAAGCCAATGTGCTATATGAGGTGTTAACCCCCACTTGATTCCAACCGCCTGTTTGCAAGTATATAATGCAACGATGGCCTTCCTTACTCTTTCCTTAGGTTTCCACGTAAGTTTCGTGTCCAATATGAGTCCTAGACACTTAACATTCTCGTACAAAGATATCTCCACACCCATAAAGATTAGCGGGGAGACTATGGAAAGCCTGTGTTTCCTTGAAAGAGAATTGATTCGGTTTTGGTTTATTCCGAGTCCCCTACTCTCTGTCCAGTTCCTAATCGTGGCCATGTTAGAGCGCAAAATATCCATAAGGGTGCCTTTAACGGCAATTGCCAGGTCGTCAGCATATGCTGTGACGTGTCAACCCGCCCCCGCTCTCTACTGCCACCAGCAGAGAGTTCACCGCCATATTCCAGAGAAGTGGAGAGAGAACCCTTCCCTGAGGAGTGCCTCTACAGACCTTTCTGCTTATTATGGTGTTGCCAAGCTTAGCGGTTATCGTCCTGCTGACAAGTATAGACTCAATCAGCACCGTTACGTTCTGGTCAACTCCAAGCTCTTCTAAGGCACCCGCTATGGCGCTTCCATTAATGTTGTTGAAGGCACTTTCTATATCTACCACCAACCCGACGAGCGAGTGCAAGGTGGTTTCCGTTGATTTGCCTTTCGTATAGGCATGCCGCGCTGGGGAGAGCCTACTTGGTGGTATCATGCCCCGTACGTAGTCATCCACTATCCTCTCTAAAATTTTGAGAAGGAAAGACGTAAGACTGATGGGTCTGAGGTCCTCAGGGTTGGTATGAGAGGACCTACCTGCCCTGAATGTAGCCCATGTTAAGACAGCTTCTTATAATTACCGCAATGAACGGTGAGATAATTGGCCCGTGATTGCTGCAGCTCTACCGGGTGTATTCCATCAAGTCCCGGTGACTTGTAAGGAACAAAAGTCTTAATATACCATTCGATTTTCGCGTTAGTAATCAGTCCATTTCCCAGATCAGATAGCCCCTCTTCATTCGTGGGGTCGTTCGGTTGCACCGGCTTGTTTTCAGAGAAGTGTGTGTCCAGGAGGAGACCTAAATATTCCTCACTCGTCGTAGTCCATGAGTTTCCTTGACCCTTGAGATAGCCGAGGTTGCATGGCGACTTTGCGAGAATTCTTCCTAAAACTCCTTACTAAATATATCTCAACGTAAGTTTTCGAACACAAATTACAAACAAATTTCGATTCTCACAAAATAAACCATCATAAAGAAAAATATTTCAATAGTTCTGCAAAAACTCCAATTTTTTAACCACGTTTTTTATAGAGAATTAAACAAGGATTACGATGGTATAATTTTAAATCCCTTATGTACTGGTCTTCACTATGCAAATCAACTTCAAAAAGTTCAACTGTTAATAGCTAAGTTAGCTTTAGGACAACTTGCCTATCTTATATACAGAAAAGTTAAGTCCATTTATTTAGCTTTAAAATGACGTTGCGATGAAGTCCCTACGATGAGCAGAACCCGAGCTATAACGATTTGAAGAAGTACATGATTGGTAAAAATCCCGAAAAATGCAAACTTTGACAGATATCTCCGAAGAAAAAAAGGAGAAAAAAATTCCTCGAACAGGTGTTAGCTTATATCGTGTACAGAACCCATAAAAAAAATTTGAAGCCAATCGAAATTTGGTGTCCGATATGAGAAAGAATGTCTCATATGCAAAAAGTCTAATTTCCGACAAAACCGAAATTTATCTTAACATACCCTGCAAAAAATGGGACTAATCCGGGATGACTCCGGGAGCAATCGCAAAGGAGCATGCGACTAATACCACTTTTGATCTCTTTATATGGAATGAACTGATCGCTTTTGTTCGAGCATGTCCTATGAAAAGACTAATTGTTCACCTTTATACCCGAAAGGGTATAAAAAGTGACTAGTCACTTTTAAAAAATAAAAATAAAAATTTGCGCCAGCTGAGATTCGAACCGGATTGCTCAGTTTTGTTAGGCGAATACTCTCTCTGTATGCCAACGCCGCACATGAAATTTCATTGACTAAGTGCGTACATATCATTAAATCGTTAATAGTACCCGTTAGAGATGAGTTGGGGACTAATTGATCTCCAATTATACCCATAAGGGATGAGTCGAGACTAATTAACCTTCATTAGTACCCGTATGAGATTAGTTGCGACTAATTAATGCCCAATTGTACCCGATTGAGAGTAATTCCGGAATACTTTCTTTAGAGATTAGTCGCACAATTTTTTGCAGGGTACCTATTGGCAGTAAGCTATACCTCAGGTATAAAGTTGAACAATTAGTCTCTTCATAGGACATGCTCGAACAAAAGCGAACAGTTCATTCCATATAAAGAGATCAAAAGTGGTATTAGTCGCATGCTCCTTTGCGTTTGCTCCCGGAGTCATCCCGGATTAGTCCCATTTTATGCAGGGTGCCAATATATGAGTATTACATATCAAGCAAAACACCTCTTTGAGGTAAAATTTTCCAATGACGAAAGCTGAACTAGAAACACAAAATTTATGATATCAATTTCGTGACGAAAATTATACGCATTTTTTAACTGCCTTGGAAACGTAAGCAAAATCTTTTTTATTCATACGAATCGTTGCAAAAGTTCTGTTTTTTATTTTGTGTTTCTAGCAGTAAACGGAGTTTCGCAACGTTCCCCCCCTTATGATGACGACCACGGCAAACGTTTAAAGGACTACGATTTGAGGGCATGCACCTGGAATGTCCGGACCCTTAATGGGGAAGGTGCCTCTGCCCGGCTGGTTGATGTCCTCGTAAGGACAAAGACTGGCATCACCGCCATCCAAGAAATGCATTGGACGGTTCAAGGCAAGCAATGTCTGGGGCCTTGCGATGTTTACTACAGCTGCCATGTAAAGGAGCGCAAATTCGGAGTTGGATTTGTGGTGGGAGAGAGACGCCGTCGCCGAGTACTGTCGTTCACCCTGGTGGACGAGCGTCTAGCCACAATCCGCATCAAAGCGAGATTCTTCAACATCTCGCTCATCTGCGCCCATGCCCCGACGGAAGAGAAGGATGAGGCATCCAAGGATCTCTTCTATGAGCGCTTGGAGCGCACGTACGAGCGCTGCCCCCGTCATGATATCAAAATCGTGCTTGGCGACTTCAATGCCAGGGTAGGCAACGAAGGGATCTTTGGAACCACCGTCGGAAAATTCAGACTCCACGACGAAACGTCCGACAACGGATTGAGGCTGATCGACTTCGCCGGGGCCCGAAACATGGTAGTATGCAGTACTAGGTTCAAGCATAAAAAGATCCATCAAGCTTCCTGGCTGTCTCCGGATCGAAAAACGAGAAACCAAATCGCTCATGTTGTGATAGACGGAAGGCACGCTTCCAGTGTTTTAGACGTACGCACACTCCGGGGCCCAAACGTCGACTCGGACCACTATCTTGTTGCAGCCAAGATGCGCACCCGCCTCTGTGCAGCAAAAATTGTGCGCCCAAATATGCAAGGAAAGCTTAACGTCGAAAAGCTGCAATCACAACAGACAGCCAGCGCTTTCGCTACTCGACTCTCACACCTGCTCTCAGAGAGCACTCTTCAACAAACCGACATATGCG
>NW_016157129.1:105673-110525 GCF_001687245.7 Rhagoletis zephyria | reverse complement strand
TATCGAGCGTATTGTGTGAAATACAAGTTCCTATCGAGCGTGTTGTGTGAAATACTTATCAGTGTGGCTTTAGACCTGGCAAATCTACCATTCGCCAGGTATTCACAAAACGCCAAATCTTGGAAAAGACCCGCGAGAAAAGTATCGACACTCACCACATATTTGTCGACTTTAAAGCCGCTTTTGACAGCACTAAACGGAGTTGCCTATACGCCGCTATGTCTGAATTTGGCATCCCCTCAAAACTCATACGGCTGTGTAAAATGACGTTGAGCAATACCACCAGCNGAGTTGCCTATACGCCGCTATGTCTGAATTTGGCATCCCCTCAAAATTTATACGGCCGTGTAAAATGAAGTTGAGCAATACCACCAGCTCCGTCAGAATTGGGAAAGACCTCTCCGAGCCGTTCGCCACNCCGTTCGCCACAAAACGGGGTTTCAGACAGGGCGACTCCCTTTCATGTGACTTCTTTATGTTGGAGAAGATAATAAGAGCTGCAGAACTGAACCGCTCAGGAACAAATTACTACAAGAGCGTGCAATTGCTGGCTTATGCTGATGGCATCGACATCATAGGTAACAAAAACCGCGAAGTCTGTTCTGTCTTTTCCAAGTTGGATAGAGAAGCAAAGCGAATGGGTCTGGTGGTAAACGAGGACAAGACGAAGTATCCCCGGTCATCAAACAAACAGTCAGCACATTCGTGCCTTGGCACCCATGTCACTGTTGACAGTTCCAATTTCGAGAAAGTAGAGAATTTCGCGTACTTGGGAACCAGCATTAACACCAATAATAATGTCAGCATTGAAATCCAACGCAGAATCACTCTTGCCAACAAGTGCTACTTTGGACTGAGTAGGCAATTCAGGAGTAAAGTCCCCTCTCGGCGTACGAAAACCACGCTCTATAAGTCACTCATCATGCTCGTGCTGGTATATGGCGCAGAAGCATGGACAATGACAACATCCAATGAGGCGGCTCTTG
The DNA here is from genome assembly GCF_001687245.7 of Rhagoletis zephyria. Lineage (NCBI taxonomy): Eukaryota > Metazoa > Arthropoda > Insecta > Diptera > Tephritidae > Rhagoletis > Rhagoletis zephyria. The sequence continues at coordinate 109,539 of NW_016157129.1, read as the reverse complement.
GAGGGTTTGAGAGAAAGATTTTGCGGAAGATTTACGGGCCTTTACGCGTTGGCGACGGCGAGTGCCGCAGACGATGGGACGATGAGCTGTGTGAGCTTTACAACGACATGGACATAGTGCAGCCAATTAAAATACAGCGGCTCCGCTGGCTTGGTCATGTCGTTCAGATGGACACCGACGCTCCAGCTCTGAAAGTATTCAGCTCGGAACCCGCTGGTGGTAGCAGAGGAAAAGTCAGGGCCCCACTGCGATGGCATTTCCAATTGGCATCAGTTGGCACAGAAAAGAAACGACTGGCGTGCTTTGTTGAACTCGGCCGAAATCGCTTAGGCGGTTACAGCGCCAAATAACAATATTGTTATCGAATTTGCTATCGATATTGTCATTGATTGCTTTCGATATTTTTAACGGTTTTGTTATCGATTTAGTTATTGATATTTTTATTGATGTAGTTATCGATACTTTTATCGATTATCAAGCAGATGTATGTATGTATGTACATTATACTGCTTCACCAAAAAAGTTGCTGTTTTTCCGCCGGGATTACATAATTTATTATATTCTAAGACGTCCACCAAAATAATTCGGAAAATTCGGATATTAAGATTTAAGCGAGTTGGACCGATTTGAAAATACCTCCAAAAATGGAGTTTTGAATGAATAAAAATAGTTTCTTAAAGAACTTTTTGAAAAAAGCCCCTCAGATGACAAAACAATTGGGGCTTAAAAATTCTGCATACAAATATTTAAAAACCTTTTCAACGGGATCGTAATAATGAGAGTTGTGATGCTGTTTTTTTACTTTTTTCAAAGATTGATTTACGAAAAACTTAAATAACTGGGCCAAAACTTTTCTGATTTAGATTTGTGGGATCTCGGTACAAAGGTATTTTCCCACTATTTTTATTTATTTATTTAAAAAAGTCATTCGTGTCCCAATATATATTTTTTCAAATACCAACACATCTTAATTCAACTTTGAATGATATTCGTTCATCCTACCTTTCTCTTTCATCCTTTAAATGAGTTTATTAACAAAGAAATAAAAAGGGTGAGAAAATACCTTTCCAATGATATATCACAAGTCTAAATCGGGAGAGTTTAGGCTCAGTTATTCAAAGTTTTCTTGTACCAATCTTTGCAAAAAGTTAAAAACAGCATCAAAAATCTCATTATTACGATTCCGTTTAAAATTTTTTTAAACTTTTTAAAAATATTTTTAACCAAATTTTTTAAGCTTAAACCGTTTTGTCATTTGAGGGGATTTTTTCAAAAAAAATGTTTAAGAAACTATTTTTATTCATAAAAACTCCATCTTTGGAGGTATTTTCAAATCGGTCCAGCTCACTAAAATCTTGATATTTTTTCGAAATATTTTAGTGGACGTCTTAAAATATAATAGATTTTGTAATTCCAATGAAAAACAGTACCGTTTTTTTTTTTGTATGGGGAGTGATGTAGTCTAATATACATACATATCAAGGATGTTGCGAATGTGGAATTTTAGACATCCGCGGATGCGAATGCGAATGCGGATGTCAAATATTTTTAAGAAATAGTTTTGGTGGTACATTAGTGGATTTACGTAAATAAAAAATGGAAAAGTTATTAATTTTTAATATTTTTTTATTTAGTACTTCAAATATAAAAATTGGAACAGTGGATTTAAGTAAGTAATTTTGCTGCCTTTTCTGATTACAGCCAGTTTCCTAACGGGTCGTAAATCGCCACTAAATAACTACTCGCTCGAGGCGACAAACTTGAAAAACTTGAAACTTGACAAAATTGTAAATTCTTTTCGATTGACGCTGCACCAGTTGAGAGGACTTTCAGTTATATTTCTTTTTTTATTGCGGTGCAACAATTCCTTTATGGGAATTGCATCGGGGCTGCAAATGTCGGATGTATTCTCCTGACTTTCATCTTCACAATCTAGCATCATGGCAAGATCGTTGTTCAAACACTGTTATGCTCCAATTTGGAGCACCAATTCTTTTGGTTGTTTCAGAATTCGGAGAACCTGTTCCGTCATCAGCGTTTTTCGATTTTAGTTTTTGTAATTAATTTTTAATCCTGTCTTTTGTTACTGGTTTGAAAAATATGCGCTTATAGCGAGGTTTTTAATTGGTGAATATGGCAAATAAATTGTTATTTTCTAGGAATGAAAATTTCGAAGAAAATTCTGTTTTGAAAGTCGTAGCTGCCAGCATAATTAATTTACAATCTTGTAATTTTGTTAAAAAGGTACCGTGTTTTTTATAATAATTTGAATTATGGAATCACGGACGATAAAGGTCTCAGATTTGCTTAGTTCCCGGGTGACTTCATGGAAATGCTCTTCTGTAATGAATACCTTGTAATTAGTTTTTTTTATTAGTTAGTTGAACTCAGCTTTTCCTAGATGCAGGCAGTCCAATTAATTACTCACCGCTGTCAGTACCATAAGCCATCAAATCCGTTTTGTTGTTCCATTCCATGCGCTCAATGTGTTTTGATATATTTTTTTGAGGCGAATGAACGCAAATTTTCAACATATGTATCGTTAGTACTATTTCACATTGTTGCTGAAATACAAAAAACTACAACTAACTAAATTTTTGTATTGCCTAAAACAATGTGGGGACTTATGATTCGAGGAAATGCATCATAATTAATTATTTTTGGATTTCAGCGACGATGTGTGTTAAGCCCTTTCCATACTATAATAACGATATATTACATGCCAAGTCCCCCTACTCAATAGATATAAAATTCACCTTGAATTAATTCTTATTTAATATGTGAACTTGGTTGTCGACTTATTTACATATCATTTCATTTTTATTCCGATGCCTGCTAATTTTGACAATTTACAGAATTGTCAAAATTGTCGTCTCCTATATACAAAGAAAAAGTTGAGCAAAGCGTTGCACATTTCAATTTTACTGTACATAGATTATTTGAAAAGTATGTGCCTAAACGCATGTGTGTTCCTGAAGTACAAACACAGTTATGGTTCACTAAAGAACTGAGAAACTTGAAAAACAGAAAGTCACGTTATTTTAGATTACACAAAANACAAAAAACTACAACTAACTAAATTTTTGTATTGCCTAAAACAATGTGGGGACTTATGATTCGAGGAAATGCATCATAATTAATTATTTTTGGATTTCAGCGACGATGTGTGTTAAGCCCTTTCCATACTATAATAACGATATATTACATGCCAAGTCCCCCTACTCAATAGATATAAAATTCACCTTGAATTAATTCTTATTTAATATGTGAACTTGGTTGTCGACTTATTTACATATCATTTCATTTTTATTCCGATGCGTGCTAATTTTGACAATTTACAGAATTGTCAAAATTGTCGTCTCCTATATACAAAGAAAAAGTTGAGCAAAGCGTTGCACATTTCAATTTTACTGTACATAGATTATTTGAAAAGTATGTGCCTAAACGCATGTGTGTTCCTGAAGTACAAACACAGTTATGGTTCACTAAAGAACTGAGAAACTTGAAAAACAGAAAGTCACGTTATTTTAGATTACACAAAAAAACCGGCTTGCACTCATACTATGTAAAATACACACTTTTGCGTCACAAGTTCTTTGAATTAAACAAAAAGTGTTATAAAGATTACTTGTGTAAAATCAAACGACGTATAATATATAACCCCAAATCATTTTATGATTTCGTAAACTCCAAGCGAAATGTACGTGGGTTTCCTTCCGCCATGAAGTATCAAAATACCGTCTCTGGTGATAATCAAACAATTTCTAACATGTTCGCTCAGTTTTTTAAATCCAATTATTCCACTAACTCCCAAGCATACTTTGACTATCCTTTTAAACTAAGTCCAATTAACTCAATACATAACC
>NW_016157129.1:101881-105651 GCF_001687245.7 Rhagoletis zephyria | reverse complement strand
TCCCATATTTCTGAAAGCTTGTAAAACCAATTTTGAATTGCACGACCCACTCCGTTGCTTATGCCAGGATTTTAACTCTCATTCCAGCACGTTTGATATATCAGATCCGCTTTTCAGCATTAAGAAAGCGATACTCTCCTCTCTCAATAAGTGAATTATTGACATAAATACATAAAATCAGCTGATGAATTTAGTTCTGTAGCTGAACAGTTTTAGATCTCGACACTTAACAAACTCCTGCCTATCGTGACTCGGCACAAAAATTTAATATATTGGTTCCGTACGTCATGCGGACTGCGCCCCTCGTGCGGATGGGCGGGAAGGGTAAAAACCGTTGGGATTATTATTATTATTATTACACAAAATTAAAATAAATGTTTTTGTTTTCGCGCTAAAAGACTAATCCAAACAAACTTAAGAATAATAAGTTTTATGAGAAAAAAATAATTATACTTTTCTAAGAAAAAGTAGAAAAAAACCAGCGATGCATCCAGTTTTTTCAACAGACCTTTGACAAATAATATTCGATAGTTACATAATTCTTACCTAATTAAAGGTAATCTTTTAAATATACCTACTATTATCTTACTCTTTGACTTTAAATTACGAAAGAAGGTCGACGTAGGGGACAGTCTTAACGTAGCATCTCCACAGGCAAAACAATGTTGGCTAAAATATTTTCGTTTTATCGGTGCACTTGCACAATATTCGCATTCGCAAAAGCTCCGCATTGATTATTGCGAATGCGAATGTTATAATTTTTTGCGGAAGTTCCGCGGTTGCGAATGCGAATGCGAATATTCGCAACAACCCTGATACATATGTATCTATATTGGTTATGAGACAAACTAGATATGTAACGTAAGTTTCACTTCTCCAGTGTGGCCCATGCGCACTTACTTTTTTTATAGCCGAGCGCACTTGTGCACAAGTGTATTATAACTTTGTTCACATAACGGTTGTTTGTAACAGCCAAAACGAATCGAGATAGATATACACAAATGTATACATAAATGATCAGAATGAAAAAAGAAGTCGATTAAGCCATGTCTGTCTGTCCGTCCGTCCGTGTACACGATAACTCGAGCAAAAATTGAGGTATCTCAACGAGATTCGGTGTGAAGATTGCCCTTTACCCAAGGTAGGATGGTATTGAAAATTATTATAGAATTTAGGAAAGTGGGTGTGATACCGCCCACATCTAACTGTATAAGTTTATCTCATTAAATATAACTGAACATACTATCAAAATAGTTAGAAATAGGCGTAGAACCCCTCTTCTTACCATGCAACGGTAGTTTTCAGAAAGGTGAAAAACTATATTTATTACTTGCGCCGGGTATTTAATGTTCGACTCCACCCGAACTTAGACTTTCTTACTTGTTATTTTTGATGTTGGTCGGAAACCGGGCTCGACCCAGGCCCTGCAGAAAGATAGCGCGCACTGCTAACCATTACGCCACATCGGCCGACTTTTGATCATTACGCTCCATACAATTGCCGATGCTTCAGTATGTGTCATATAATTTTTTCTAATTATAATGTAGGCGTTGAATAAGATGTAAAACTTCAACTTTCTTCTTCCTATACATTAGGGTGCCCATAGAAATTTGTTTTCTTAATTTGCTAAAGAGCGAATAAATATTGATGAATTCCTTAGTCACACTTCTCAAAAAATCTGAAAGAAAAGTTTCCTAACTTCGACAATTTTTATTTGAAAATAGATTTAGTTTTAGATAGCACTACATATTTTGAAATTATGGAAATAAGCAAAGGTCAAAGCTTAGAAAAATAAAAACAATGTTTTTGCCCGATGAAAAATACCGACAATCCAAGTCTGACCTTCGGTTATTATACATTACTTTAATGGCCTATACATCCTCTTCTCACAACGTGTTCGATCTTTAAAATCTAATGAAAAATAGTCATTTAAAAACTGATAAATCTACAAAACCATATTTTCTGGCCTAAAATGACAAGTCACGACTTCTAAATGATTTTTAAAAATCTATAAAAATACGCAAAAATATTTCTCATAAAAAGGAAGGAAATTAGGGGGTAGTCTTGAAACTAAAAAAAAAAAAAATTGATGGACACCCTATTATACATATTATAATTTTTCCATAATCTGCATGCGCAAAGTAAGGGATGTGACAAATAATGTTACATAGTGTACATACATATATTCAGACATAAGTACTTATGTACATCTTCACATGTCATTGCCTTTTCTAGTTAAAATTTTTTAGTGTTTTATCGAATTGTTTACTGTCTGTCTCTCAAAATGCATCAATGTTTACTCCTGAACGGCTGTTCCCTGCCTGTGTTTTAAGTATGTAATTTGTAGCAATTGTTGTTATTATTACTCATTGTATTTGCAAACAAAATGTATCATCTGTTTACAAAGCACCCTTGGTGAACATTCAACTTCGTACGATTGAATAAAGATGCTGCCGCCTATCTCTGCTTGACTACTTTTATCGCTATTACTGTCCGCCAAGCCTCTCACAAACCAAATTGAGCCAGCGACCGGTGAGATGGATGAGATTTCACTATGTCTTACCCACACTCATTTTTGCAGTTATCATTTTCACTGAAAATACACCACATTTGATTACTTAAAAGGTGAATGACTCCTTTTATAAGATTAGAAATTTGTCATTTCTAATAATTAGGCAGTAGAACTTAAAATTTTTACTTTTTTTCTCCTTTGATAAAATTGCGAATTCCATATTAAATTACAACGAAAACTGTCTTGAAACAAAAACTAGAAAGCAGGAAATTAAAAAACGTATTTTCAAAGTTTCTTACAACACACATGTAAATGCGTTAATTAAAATGAAACCTAAAGAAATAAAATTTGAATTAAAATATAATATCCCACAAAATTTTACCTAAAACGCAGATATAACAATTGCATACACCGGGGGATTATAACTTTGTTCACATAACGGTTGTTTGAAACAGCTTAAAGGAATCGAGATATCGTCGTTTCAAGGCCTTACCCACTCGGTCTGAAATATACAAGCCAGAAATGCGATTGCTTTATAAATAAATAAAATAAAATAAAACTTTTTAATACACAAGGCTTTTATAAATGGACTAAAAAGTAGAAAATAATATTTTTCAGTCCCACAGAATTTGTTTTGATAACTTTTGATTTTGAAATTTTTGCAAAAGTCATTATAAACAATTAATGACATTGAAAACGAAAAACGTGGAGCGCATGCAGTACAAAGCATTCGATTTCATTGATAATAGTCAAACTACATAACATTCTACAGCGAAAGTACAAATTTGAGATCGATTTTAAGCGGACGTTATTCATAAGCCCACATACATACATACATATGTTACTTTTCATATCAATTCAAGTGTATTACATGCGCCCCACGCTTTTCATTTTCAATGTCATTATTTGTTTATAATAACTTTTGCTAAAATTTCAAAATCAAAAGTTATCAAAACAAATTCTGTGGGACTGAGAAATATTATTGGGGCACCGAAATTGCGCATATGGAAACTGTGCATTTAGACATTATTTCGGTTTCAACCGAAACTGTGCATGTATGCTTTATTTCGGTTCTTACCATATGCATTATTTCGGTTTTAAACCGAAACTGTGCATGTATGCATTACTTCGTTTTTTTTCATATGCATTATTTCGCTTTTAAAACGAAAGTATGCATATGCATAATTTCGGTATTTTCTCATATGCATTATTTCGGTTTTCAACCGAAACTGTGCATGTATGCATTACTTCGGGTTTT
>NW_016157129.1:89612-101856 GCF_001687245.7 Rhagoletis zephyria | reverse complement strand
GAGTGCATATGCATAATTTCGGTTTTTCTAATATGCATTATTGCGGGTTTCAACCGAAACTGTGCATATATGCATTATTTCGGTTTTTTTCATATGCATTATTTCGGTTTTCAAGCGAAACTGTGCATATATGCATTATTTCGGTTTTTTTCGTATGCATTATTTCGGTTTTTTTCATATGCATTATTTCGTATGCACAGTTTCCATATGCACAATTTCAGGGTGCCATATTATTTTCTACTTTTTAGTCCATTTATAAAAGCGTTGTATATTAGAAACAACCAAAAGAATGAGAATGAAGAATTCTTTGGAAAACAACGGTGTTTAAACAACGATCTTGCCATGATACAAGATTGTGAAGATGAAAGTCAGGAGGATACATCCGACATTTGCTGCCCGATGCAATTCTCAAAAAAGAATTATTGCATGCGCAATAAAAAAAACAATAAATATAACTGAAAGTCCTCTCGACTCGTGCAGCGTCGATCGAAAAGAATTTACAATTTTGTCAAGTTTCAAGTTTTTCAAGTTTGTCGCCTCGTACGAGCAGTGGCCATGATTTACGACCCTTTAAAAACTTTTTATTGGATACAAAGATCCAATTTTTAAATTCAAGTACTAAATAAAAAACATTATTAAAATTACTAACCTTTACATTTTTTACTTCATTCATTCAATATAGTTTTTCACCTTTCCGAAAACTACCGCTACATGGTAAGCTGGGGTGGGGTTACCCCTATTTCAAACATCTTCGATAGAACGTTCAGTTAGATATAATGAGATAAACTTATATATATATATGTTAGCGGCATCACGCCCACTTTCCAAAATTCAATAATAATGTTACTTCTTTTCAAAGGATTGTTTGGGTAAAATTAGCTTCCTTAAATTTCGAAATATCGAAGTTTCAAGCATTTCTGTAATTTACCATTATGAAAAAGTGGGCGTAATTTTAGTCCGATTTCGATAATTTTCAACGTTTTGCCTTTATGTGGCAACCACAATAATCGTCCCGAGATGGTTACACATTGATCGAACGGTTACCGAGATACACATATGTGATCATATCTGGGCGGGGTCACGCTCATTTTCCAACAATTTATTATAAGCGAATTTTTTGCTAAAGAAGTATTGCAAACATCAATCTTAAATAAATTAGCTCCAGCATTTACTGATTTATCGAAGCTTTCGTATTTCTCTACATTACCGTTATATAGGATGTGGGCATGGTTATTATCCGGTTTTTTAAATTTTCAGCCGTTTGGTATGTTTTGTGAAGGCCAACCACTGTGTCTGTGTNTCGAACGGTTACCGAGATACACATATGTGATCATATCTGGGCGGGGTCACGCTCATTTTCCAACAATTTATTATAAGCGTATTTTTTGCTAAAGAAGTATTGCAAACATCAATCTTAAATAAATTAGCTCCAGCATTTACTGATTTATCGAAGCTTTCGTATTTCTCTACATTACCGTTATATAGGATGTGGGCATGGTTATTATCCGGTTTTTTAAATTTTCAGCCGTTTGGTATGTTTTGTGAAGGCCAACCACTGTGTCTGTGTTTGGGAAAAATTGGCGGAGAGGTTCCCAAGGTATACACATGTAATCATAAGTGGGCATTGTAATAATTAAATAATATATCTCAGTCCCATAGAATTTGTTTTGATAACTTTTGATTTTGAAATTTTAGCAAAAGTCATTATACACAATTTATTATATTGAAAACGAAAAACGTGGAGCGCATGCAATACAAAGCATTAGATTTAANTATATTGAAAACGAAAAGCGTGGAGCGCATGCAATACAAAGCATTAGATTTAANTCTGTGTTTGGGAAAAATTGGCGGAGAGGTTCCCAAGGTATACACATGTAATCATAAGTGGGCATTGTAATAATTAAATAATATATCTCAGTCCCATAGAATTTGTTTTGATAACTTTTGATTTTGAAATTTTAGCAAAAGTCATTATACACAATTTATTATATTGAAAACGAAAAACGTGGAGCGCATGCAATACAAAGCATTAGATTTAATTGACAATATTCAAACTACATACATAACATAGACCTAAGATTTCTACAGCGAAAGTACAAATTTGAGATCGATTTTAAGCGGTCGTTATTAATATACCCACATACATACATACATACATATATTACTCTTCAATTTCAAATCAGGCCTATTACATGCGCCCCACGCTTTTCATTTTCAATCTCATAAATTGTGTATAATGACTTGCTAAAATTTCAAAATCAAAAGTTATCAAAACAATTTCTATGGGACTGAGAAATATTATTTTGTAATTTTAGTCCATTTATAAGAGCGAGGTACATTAAAAAGTTTTTTTTTTAAATTTATTTTATGTTTTTTTGTCTTGTCTGTATAAAATTTNGTAATTTTAGTCCATTTATAAAAGCGAGGTACATTAAAAAGTTTTTTTTTAAATTTATTTTATGTTTTTTTGTCTTGTCTGTATAAAATTTTGCAATAGATACTAAAATAATTGAACTTGCAGTGAAAAGAGAACAGAAGACTCTGCAAGCAACATATGTACGTACATTCATATAGAAGCAATTAATTTCATTTAAAGAAATGGCGGGTNCTGCAAGTAACATATGTACGTACATACATATAGAAGCAATTAATTTCATTTAAAGAAATGGCGGGTCGCCCATTTCCGCTGTAGCGTATGTAGTGTATATTTTTAACTTCAACATCTATCTCTAGAGTTTTTCTAATTGTATGTCTTTGATATGAAACCTACGACGAGACTAGGTTTGCCATAAATACCTTTGCTATATTTATAGTTTCTGGTGGTCTGGACATACAACATTCCAAGTTGATAAAAGTGTTGTAAAATAATAATAAAAAGAGAACCATTTTGAAATAATAGAATAATAGAAAAGCAAATAATTTATGCCACCTCACATACGCGGTTTTGCATTGTTTTAGTACGCGGTTTTGCATTTTGTTGATACGCAAGCCGTGTATGTGAGAATGCATAAATTATTTTATAGAGAGTACAAACACAAATATTTCAAAATGGTTCTCTTTTTTTATGAAACAATCGCATTTCTGGCTTGTATATATTCGATACGACTAAAAAAGATAATCAGCCCTTCTATGGTATTATGGACATCGACGTCGTGTCATGTTTTCGTCAAAAAATAGCACTCATCAGTCCAACTGCGGTTTCGCTGACCACAGTAGTTTTGCGAGGAACACATTTCCGTACAAAAAATGTGGCCAGCGTGGCTGGCGTTAGACTTGCGAGTGTTATTTTTTGCCGACATCGACGTCGAGAACCATGGATTAATGTAAGTAATACAATGCAATTTTGGAAGAAGTTCAAATTTTTACGGTTGCAGGTGGCAATTGTTTTCCGAGCTGGTGGAATTTGCATTTCATTTACTTTCACTACCTTGGTCTAATGCAGACGTGGAACTTTATTCACTCAGTTTAACTTATGAAAACAACTTTTATTCTTACTTTTCGTTTCTGATGAACTTCGATCACAGCTGTATTATTCGATTACACGGTTCAACAATAGTTGCCTTCGCGTAGCTGTTAATTGTTCATGTTTAACCAAAACTTACAAGTTTTTGCGTTCGCGTACGCAAAAAACTTGCAAAGTAGGGGATATTGAGAGAGCAAAGTGACATTTCATTTCGAGGGGAAGCTGCTGGTTTCTGCTGGAAAAATTTTTGCCAACAGGAAAACAGCTGATCAAAAACAGCTGGTTGGCATTTACGCAAATCACAAAATTGAATTTGATGGTTTGGAAGTTAAAAATTACAAAATGCGACTAATTAAACTTGTAAGAAATAAGTAGTTATTTGTTTAATCAATAAACTGTGTCAGTATAACACTTTGTGATGACTTTTCAAACGTTTTAAATTTTACACTTTTGAATGTAAACAAAAATTATATCAGCTGTTCGTCTAACTTGCAAGTTTCTGCAAATTTTCTGTTCGCGTACTATCTTGGATATTTTTCTCTTGTGAGAGAACAGATGACATTTCGCCAGAATTTGGCGATGAGTGCTTCAATTGCAGCAAGGTCGGTTAAAAAATACGCGACCTGAAGGCTTGTGTATTAACCAAAACAAGTAAAGAAGTTTAAGATAGCGCGAAGTCGAACATTTTATATACATATGTACCTGGCGAACGTATTAAAAATCGTTTCTCCACCTTTCCGTAATCTACCATTACATGATAAGCAGGAGTCTTTTTCTCGGTTGCAAATATTTGCGATTATATGAAATAATGGAACCAAGTTTGGTAAATATCAATAAATCGGTTATCGCGATAGACTTATGTAGTCATATGTGGGCGGCGCCACGCCCACTTCCCAAAAATCTATAATGACCTTATTTCTTGTTAAAAGATTGTTGTAAGTATCAACTTGGAGTAAATTAGCGTCTTTTGTTATTGAGATATTGGAGCTTTCGTATTTCTACAATTTACCGTTATATGGGGAAACGGGCACATTTTTAGTCCCTTTTTTTAATTATTGGTATCGAGGGCAATAACTGTAGCAAGTAGTTTAGAAATTGGTAAAGCGCTTACCGATATACACATTTGTAGTGATAAATGGGCAGTGGCACGCGGAAATAACGAAGTTTTTGCATTTTTCGAGAATGCATTTTTCGAGAATATGGGAGGGGCACGGTTACTGTGCGACTTTGCCCATTTTCGATACCAACCTTGGATAAAGGGCAACCTACATACATACATTTCGTTAAGATATCTTAAGATTTGCGAGTTATGGTTTTCGAGAACATTTTCGTAAATATATGTCTATATCCATATCGATTCCTTAAGGCTGCTACAAACAACCGTTATGCGCACCAATTTATAATACCCGTGTGCACAAGTGCGAAATATTACTACTGCAGAAAACTTGGACTCTTATTGGGCTACCAACATATTCAATTTTGATGGTCGGTAAATGAATGCAAAGCTGTTTTAATATGTTAATGCATAAAATGCGTCTGCATGTTGTTATACACATACACATATTTCAAAAGATAATCAACTAGCGCGCACATCACGTGCGATCATAAACATTTTGGGGTATAAACAAACACAGGCTTTAGCTACTTATTTATGTACATACACATATAAATGTAGTTATGTAGATACTTGCCAATTTTAATTTATTTTTAAAGGTTTTTTTTTTGAAATATGAATATTTGCAAATGTGGACCGGTAGATGATCATGCAAAAATGCGAAACTTGCAATCTTTGGTAAACAAAAATGCGGATATTCTCATTTATTGTATTTGCATTTAGCTTTGTTTATGCATAAACACATACATATCGTCGTTTAAAGTACAAAACCGCGTACGTCATCCTGCAAAACTGCGTAATTGGCATTTCCTGCTAAAAATTGAATTTGCTCACACAAGCTCTTGTCTCAATCCTTATCTATTTGTCCTGAAATATACTCGCCTGAAATGCGATATGTACATATTGTCGTTTAAAGCACAAAACCGCGTATCAACAGAATGCAAAACCACGTATCAAGATAATGCAAAACCGCATATGTGAGGTTGCATTAATTATTTTCCAGAGAGTAAAACCACTCATATTTCAAAATGGTTCTATTTTTTATAAAGCAATCGCATTTCTGGCTAGTATATTTCAGGACGAATGGATAAGGATTGAGCTAAGAGCTTGTGTGAGCAAATCCAATTTTTGGTAGCAAATTTCAGTTATGCGGTTTTGCAGAATGACGATACGCGGTTTTGTACTGTAAACGACGATATGTTTATATACGTATCGTCGTTTAAAGTACAAAACCGCGTATCAGGAAAATGCAAAACCGCGTATCAAGATAATGCAAAACCGCGTATGTGAGGTTGCATAAATTATTTTCTAGAGAGAAAAACATTCATATTTCAAAATGGTTCTATTTTTTATAAAGAAATCGCATTTCTGGCTAGTGTATTTCAGGACGAATGGACAAGGATTGAGCCAAGAGCTTGTGTGAGCAAAACCAATTTTTGGCAGCCAATGTCATTTACGCGGTTTTGCAGAATGACGATACGCGGTTTTGTACTTTAAACGACGATGTGTGTGTACTTACTTAAACTTGTTTTTTGATGGCCAGTTTGCTATGCGGAAGAAAATTGTTGTTTATGTTGGCAAGCAAAAGCTACTCGCGCTGCTACTGTTCATAATATACAATACAGATGGTAAAATACTATGTAACTAGCACTAGTCGAAGAAGTGAGGTCATTAAATACAAATAAAAACACAAAGAAACAAAAAATAATAGTTGTACAAATTAGTATATTTAGTGGCGTTTTCTGATGTATATTTTAAAATTTACCTGCCCTTTAAACACATTTTTTCAGAACAAAATTTGTGTTTAAAGAGCTGATAAATTTTAAAACCTACTTGAGAAAACGGCCCTTAAATGACGAACAATAAAACCAAATACATTTTTCAACGAAAAACATATCTATATAAATATGTTCTATATACATACATACATGTGAAATAAATATTTCTAAATAAATATCTGCGGCATATGTAGTGACTTTAGACTGTTTGACTGTGCATTAAAAAATCTTAAGTTTCCTTTCAAAACTTTTATATTTTTTTAAGCTTCTATTAAAAGGCATTTTAAACTACATCTATGGCTGTTTAGTCGATAAAATATTGTTTTGGAACCTAATGACAAATTGATTTAAATATAAAATGAACCAAAATGCCACAGATATGTATGTATGAATGTAAAAAATTTAAGTCCTTTCGTTTACAGGGACGAATAGGTATTGAAAATGTCATGTTATTTGTTTTAAGCTAATAAAGTTAGAAGGGCGAAATTCGAGGATGTGGTCGCGGTTATATTAGTCCTCAACATACATTTTTTTCAAAATTACTTATAACATTCATTATAAGTATACAAGAATAAAATTTGTAAAGGATACACTGGACCACAAATTTCAACTTTTTCTCTTTACCAGAAACGCCGTTATGAAATTCTTATGTAAAATCACCCCCTGATTCCGAAAATCAAGGTTATTTTTAATTTTATGGTACCGTATTTGAGATATTTGCAATTTACCGTTTTTGAAAAAAAAAAAAAAATTGGGTCCACTTAATTATATATATCTCAAGAACGAATTAAGCAATTCCAAAACGGTTTGAAGCTTTTAAAAGGTAATAAAATTTTCTATAAGCTGTGCATACAACACTTTTTGCTAGGCCCTGTAGATTCAAAGATAACGAACAATCATTACCGATTTTTTCAATTTTTTTTGTAAAAATATAAAAAAAATTGTACTTTGCGGGGAAGGATCTCGAAAACCTTTTATTTTTTTGCAGATTTTTTTTTTCTCCCTAAGCTCTGTTGTATTACAAAAAAAATAAGCTATCATCGAAGAAAATCGATGCAAAACTACGTAAGTTATAAGCGATCAAATAAAAATACCCAGGTTGCGCAACTTCAATGTATGTACCTATACATACATACATATATTAAAGGTATAAAGTGCAAGTGAGATATTATCCGGATAAACGAATAACACCATAACAATGATAACACTTTTTCTTTAAATAAATCAAATAGTACTTTTAATACTCGAATTGTATTATAGTAGGTAGAGTGGTTGCATCGAAAGGAAGAGTGGTTGGGTTCGAAACCTGCTGTAGGCATGTAGTTATAAACATGTATTTCCGTCAGTTATGGGTAAGTATGCAGGTAGATTTTCAAAATTATAAGACACAGAAAATTTCTAAAGCCTACATCTAAAACAGGTAGTATTTTCTTTTCCCGACTTGTTATAAAAAGGAACCTTTCTGTCTAGGTAAGATTTGATTTTTTCAATTTTATTCTTGTTCCGAGTATAAATATGAGTTAATGCGCTTTGAAACTTCATAACATCTTCAAGGCTCGCCGGAGATAGTTCAGTTCATAAGTCTAATTTCAAAACCGTGATTTATTAAAAAAAATAAAATGAGTAAAAGGACGCGAGAATTTGAGTGTAATAAGGATCCAGATATGTTCTGTTTCATGTGTGGCCAATATACTATCATAAGGCGACGACGAGTGTTCTCAGATCATATCAAAACTTTATACTCCAAGTATTTTGGAATTGAGCCTAAAAATGCTGAAAAACCATGGACACCGAACACTTTGTGTACATCGTGTCGAGTAGAATTGATTCAGTGGGAATCAGGACAACAAACAAAATTTGATACACCAATGATATGGAGAGAACCTACTTGCCATTCAATAGAGTGTTATATTTGTCAAACAAAAGTACTTGGCGTTGGAAGATCAAGAGGAGTAACCTATGCTAGCGTACCTACAGTGACATTACCAGTACTACATTCAACGGCAGTTGCGGATCCAGTTCCATTGTCAACAGTAACATCTGAGTGCGGGGGATCAAGTTGTACTGAATTTCGCATGGAAAACGAAAGAAACGTTCTGTCACAAGCACAACTTAATGATTGGATAAGAGATTTGGAACTATCCAAGGAAAAGGCCGAGATCCACACTTCTCGTATGCAACAATTTAAATTTGTGTCATCCGATGTTAAGGTGACATATAGTAGAACTCGTCACGAACCATTTTCCAAACACTATACCAAGAAAGACAGTATATGCTACTGCAACGACATCCCTGGTTTATTCAAAGAGTTTGGTCAAACATATGATTCAAAAGAGTGGCGATTGTTCATAGACGGCAATAAACTGAGTTTGAAGGCTGTATTATTGCATATTGGTAACAAAAAGCCTTCTATCCCGATTGCACATGCAGTAAATACAAAGGAAACCTACGAGGAAATGCAAAAAATACTCAAATTTATCAAATATGAAGAGCATGATTGGAAAATATGTTCTGATCTCAAAGTCGTTGCAATGCTATGCGGTCTACAAAGTGGCTACACCAAGCACTGCTGCTTCCTCTGCAAGTGGGATAGCCGAGCTCGTAAGGACCACTACGTCAGAAAGGATTGGCCGGAAAGAGTCGAGTTTACCGTTGGTGTGGATAACATCAAATACACCCCTCTTGTCAAGAAAGAGAAAATCATACTTCCACCCTTACACATCAAGCTCGGTCTCATTAAAAACTTTGTTAAGGCTTTGGACAAAGAAGGCGAAGCATTCGACTATTTGAAAACAGTTTTTCCAGATATTTCTCAAGCCAAGATAAAGGAAGGTATTTTTGTTGGACCACAAATAAGAAAGTTGATCAACAATAATCAATTCAAAGGACTACTCTCATCAGTTGAGGCAGCAGCGTGGGAATCCTTTGAAAAGGTCGTTGCTTCTTTTCTCGGTAGACACAAAAGCCCTAACTACGAGCAGATAGTGAACGACCTAATCAATAATTATGCGAAAATGGGCGTAAATATGTCTTTAAAAATTCACTTTCTCCACTCACATTTGAGCTTTTTTCCGGCAAATCTTGGCGACGAAAGGGATGAACATGGCGAAAGGTTTCATCAGCAAATGAAATTAATTGAGAATCGATATCAAGGATTCTGGGACGTCGCAATGATGGGTGATTACTGCTGGTTTCTCATAAGAGAAACCGATCCTAAACTGAATAAGCGTCAAAGTAGAACACATAATTATTTCGACAACATAGTAAAATCAAATTAAGATAAAGATTGTTAGAATATAGTATAAACATAAATAAATTAAAAAAAAAAGTTAAAAATATGGGTAATTTCATTCATAAATTGAACTTTTAACTCAATAGAAACAGAGCATAGCTAGATATTTCACTCTTCTTTATACCATACATACGTTTTGAGGTATACGTTGAAATTGCGCAACCTGGGTATTTTTATTTGATCGCTTATAACTTACGTAGTTTTGCATCGATTTTCTTCGATGATAGCTTATTTTTTTTTGTAATACAACAGAGCTTAGGGAGAAAAAAAAAATCTGCAAAAAAATAAAAGGTTTTCGAGATCCTTCCCCGCAAAGTACAATTTTTTTTATATTTTTACAAAAAAAATTGAAAAAATCGGTAATGATTGTTCGTTATCTTTGAATCTACAGGGCCTAGCAAAAAGTGTTGTATGTACAGCTTATAGAAAATTTGATTACCTTTTAAAAGCTTCAAACCGTTTTGGAATTGCTTAATTCGTTCTTGAGATATATATGATTAAGTGGACCCAATTTTTTTTTTTTTGCAAAAACGGTAAATTGCAAATATCTCAAAAACGGTACCATAAAATTAAAAATAACCTTGATTTTCGGAATCAGGGGGTGATTTTACATACGAATTTCATAACGGCGTCTCTGGTAAATTTTGGCCGTCGACCAGTGATATTTTCAGTACGTATTCGTCCTTATGTAGCACAATATAAACTTTTTTAATTCTACACAATTTTCTCTTTTATATGATACCCCCACATTGTTGCTCTACATCGCACTGAGTTTTTAAAATAATTTTTTGAATTTATTATATCGCTCGGCCAAACACTAACATATGTGTAAGTGCCAATCTATCATGATATTATTACTATTATCATATCTTTAAAATTTCCTTTTATTTTTAAATTTGATTCAGTTAAAGTGATAAGATAAGGTAAATACTGAATTAATAAACCTTTGAAGAAAGTGATCTTTATTAAAAATCGAGATTTAAGATTAAACATTAAATTTCCAAGACTAAATACCTTCGAAAAAATATATAAGGTAACACTCTTCTTTATAAAAATTTAAGGTATATTTCATAAATCGAAAATCATCCCGTAAGCCGATGGATCCAAATCGACAATATATTCCTTTCTTAGGCCCACTTGCAGAAAATCCAGAGGTAAATGTATAAATAGAGAGATAAGAAGCTCAGAGTTAAATTGCTATATTCCTAAACCAGACATTGTCTTGCAGCATTGAAAACTGGCCCAGAGTTACATAACCCGAGGGATTTTTAAATTAAGTGGGCACCACTCTCTCTTTTTTGACGTTTACTTACATTTCTTATAAGGATTTGAATATAGAATTTCAAACACTTCCATACATACATACATACACTGAGGGAAAAAAATATTAAAATCAAATAGAAACGTAATTGATCTTACTATAATGTCATCGAAAGTACTGTATATTGGTAAATATTCAATACAATTACGCGCATATTAAAATGACCGCGATCGTACTGAACAAGCATCCGTGATGTGAATAGTCAAGACAAAAACTAAAAAAAAAATTCATTTGCATGTTGCCTGCAGTGGAATTCGAATCCGACCATCGTCAACAACTTGTGGCAAGCATCTTTGCGCATTCAGCTACACCCAGGCATATAAATTTGCCTTCAAATTTTGAATATCCATCAACACCACAGTATGCGATTTGTACGGATAAACATGTATGTGTGTGAGTGTTGTCACCGCTCTCAGAGCGGCGCTCTGCATGCTTGGGGTGCGTACCAGACATCTGCAGCGGGTGCATGATTTTCGTGTACACTCGATCATCTAACAAAACCCGTTTTGCATCGTTCTCTGTATACGAGCGGAAGTATTGTTCGTTATCGACTGAGCTCAAGACGAACATGTTGGCCACAACACCCGATTGCTTTTCATACATACTTGATTGGGTTCGGGTGCTTTGCAGCTCAATATACCCGGGTGTTCGAGTTTCAACCCGAGTGTGCACAAAATTTTCTTGATTGGCTTATGACGTTTTTGTTTCTACAAAAAATGTTGCCTTCTCATCGCGGTGTTCTTAGTTTTTGTGCGTAGAGGGTAAAGAGAAGGTTGAATTTTTCGGTAGTTTGTTTAAGTGTACATTTAACCATTTCTTATATTTTTGCTCATACAAAATGCGGCATCACGACGCCTACATCCATTTAGGTATAAATGTGTGTAGATCGGCAATGCCCAAGCCCTATACACTCGGNGGCGCTCTGCATGCTTGGGGTGCGTACCCTTCAAAAAATGCGACTAATTCGGGATTACTCCGGGAGTAATCGCAAAGGAACATGCGACTAATACCACTTTTGATCTCTTTATATGGAATGAACTGTTCGCTTTTGTTCGAGTATATCCTATGAAGAGACTAATTGTTCCCCTTTATACCAGAACGGGTACAAAAGGTGACTAGTCACTTTTATAAAATTACAAAAAAAATCTGCTCCAGCTGCGATTCGAACCAAGGTGCTTAGGTTCGTTAGGCGAATACTCTCTCTATGTGCCAACGCCCCACATGGACTTTCATTGACTAAGTGCGTACATATCATTAAATTATTAATAGTACCCGT
>NW_016157129.1:53413-83939 GCF_001687245.7 Rhagoletis zephyria | reverse complement strand
AAAAATAAGAATATTATAATTTTTTGGAAAATGTGCGTAGCCACGCCCACTTATGGTTACATGTGTATATCTTGGTAACCGCTATACCAATTTTTTCCAAACTTGGCACAGTTGTTAGCCTTGGCATAAGATACGAAATGGCCGAAAAGTTTTAAAATCGGACAATAACCACGCCCACATCCCATATAACGGTAATTTAGAGAAATACGAAATCTTCGATAAATCAGTAAATATTAAAGCTAATTTATTCAAAATTGATGCTTGCTACAATTCTTTACCAAGAAATACGCTTATGGTAAAATTTTGTAAAATGGGCGTGGCACCGCCCACTTATGATCACATATACGTATATCGGTAACCTTTCTACCAATTTGTACCAAACTCGGTATTTTTATTGTGCTTGCCACATAAAAGCAAAAAGTTGAAAATTATTGAAATCGGACTAAAATTACGGCCGCTTTTCATGTAACGGTAAATTTCAGAAATGTTTGAAACTTCAATATTTCGAAATTTAAGGACGCTAATTTACTCAAAATTCATACACCCCGGCTTACCATCTAGCGGTAGGTTTCGGAAAAGCGAAAAAACATATATTTAATACTTGCGCCGGGTATTTAATGTTCGGCTCCGCCCGAACTTAGACTTTCTTACTTGTATTTTTCCTTGCCCTTATTACCATGTGCTACGAAATAGTTTTTCGCATTTTCTGACGAAAGTATTGTTTTGAGTTGTAACTCTTTTGAAGAAGGTGTGCGTTTTGATAGAAGCATGAAATATCGTTTATATTCGACAAATCCACGGAAAGGGTTAAGGTGGTCCAAAATGCACTATTTTTTCAAATGCCATTGAGTTTGCTGAAATTTCTTTTATACCCAGAAATTTTAACTGGGGCAATTTTAATATTGTACCAGAGGTCGAAAATATCCCTCCCCGCTTTGAAAGTGTCCTAAAATAACCGTCACTATTTAAGAGGAAAAATAACCCACAAAACAGAACAGGTGGTTTATTTTTTGTAAATGTGTGCTCCTCTCAGTGGGAAAGGGTTATTTGCATATCTTTTTCCGTTGCTGTTGGACACGGACACTTATCGCTGGAAGAGGAAAAATAAGTGTTAGAGCGCGGTTACCCAAGAACGTATACGCAGGGTATCGGTAGAAGTTCGTAGAAACATATCAAATCTGTCACTCTATATCATTGTCTTTATAACTACCTCTCTCTTTATCTTCATCTTTACTCATCCTCATCTTTTTCTTAATATTTATCTTTATCATCTTTTTGTTTACCATTTTCTACATCTACATATTCTCCTGCACCTTTGCCCTTATATTAGTAAATGTTTTAAATTTACCTTGATCTTAATTTTTGCATTTATCTTTACGCATCTTTGTTTTTGTTTTTATTTTTACCTTTGACTTTATCCTTTTCTTTATCAATAAAATAAAATAACTTATTTTCGGTGTATCATATTATGAATGTGCATGCTCTCTTCTTTGTCATAAATGTTTGCACATGTATGTGTACGTATATGTCGTGTAAGAGAATTCCTAACGTTTTGCTTTCACTTATGTATGCCCACTTATATTTTTCAGTCTTACAATAACCCACAAATTAAGACACTTAAAAATAAAAGTCCCTGCCAAAGTGCATTTGCCTGAGGGAAATTTTTGCAGTTAATAAATAACCCACAACGGACACACAAAAGATCGCACAGAGTGATATGCCATAGTGAGAAAGGCTGACTTCCAAAACGTAACAATACAATGTTTGGAAACTGTTATACTGCGGTATTCACACTGTTTTTATATGCAGAGTTGCGACACATTGCAACCATATACATTGCACATTTTAAATATTCAATATAGAAATTAACAATTTTTCTGAATTTTCCATTTCTAAAAGACCAATGGTAACCAATAACAAACGAACAACTTTGTTTCTGATGCGATGATTTCTCTAGCGATGCGTTTCGATAACTTTTCAGATGCGTTTTGGAACAGTATACATTGTCAATATTTTGTAGTTCGGCGTTATGGAACATTATACTTTGTACGTATGCAAAGCAATTGACGTTTTGGAAGTCAGCCAAACAATCTTTGCTTGAGAGATGAGTGTTTGTGTGTTTTGCCTCTTCTCAGAGTTTTTTTTTAGGAAATGTTAACAGAATCATGCCAAAAAATAATATTTGCCCCTGTAAGTACGACTTATAAACTTTTTGTGTGTACGTGTGCATAGTTTGACCCGATATTTTCTTTTTAAATTCAACAGATTTATTCTTTTACTAGTAAAGAAAATCAAAAATAATATGGTGACACTTTTTTTCGTCAATGACCCCTTTTATGCGGCTTTGAAAAATGTATCTTTAGATATTACTATACAAATTTCAAAACCAAATTTCTCGGTGAAGGAAAACGATATTCCAGCAAATATACTCTGAAAGGCTTTGCATTTTATTTCTGGGATTTATTCGTACTTTAGAATATAAGTGACTAACTAGTCCTATCCAATGTAAAATTGTTAAGTCGGACTGTGTTATAATTTGGATAACATAATTGAAAACAGTTTTCCTCCTATTTATTGTCGTTTAAACTAACCATGTACTATTTACATACATATGTATGTATGTGCGTATTTTGGAGCTTATTTTGTTTGGAAAGAAACCATATATAAGATTATGTTTCGTTTATGATTTGCTAAAATTAAAAAAAAAACATTTTAGATTAACGCTACTTATCTTACGTGAATACATAGTACATACGTATAATCGTATACACATATAAATAATACCTGTCTCTTTTTTTCTTTGCAGGTATAAATGCTAAATCTACAATTAATTTGAGTGTTTTTAGTAAGTATAGTCCCTACATATGTACATATGTATGTATGCAGTACATTAGGGCGGGTACATTTTTTTTTTGACTGTGTGCGTATCACGCAAATTTTCTAAAATCAATTTGGAGTTTGCCAAAATGGCGAAAAAGATTTCGAAGAAAATGTAAAAATTTTCACTGTTGCGCCGCGCCCTGGTCCCGTATGTGTACCGATTTCGGTTTTTATTCTCAAATCTGGACGCTTGTGATTCAAATCTAGGAGCACATATGTATGTATGTATATATGGAGATTGTTTCTGAAGTTATAATTTTGCGTAGAAAAGCTGGGAGTTTGTGAGTATGAATAGAGACTGGACGTTAATGATTATTGTTGAAATTTGTAAAAAGAAAAATCAATAGCAGCTTTTCATTTTACTTTTATAACCGAGAGCACTTGTGCACAAGGGTATATTAATTTTGTTTACATAAAGGTTGTTTGTAACAGCCAAAACGAATCGAGATAGATATAGACAAATGTATACATAAATGATCAGAATGAATAGAGAAGTCGATTAAGCCATGTCTGTCTATCCGTCCGTCTGTCCGTCTGTCCGTCTGTCCGTCCGTCCGTGTACACGATAACTCGAGAAAAAATTGAGATATCTCAACGAAATTTGGTACGCGGGTTTCCATTAATTTAATGGGCGAAATCGGACTGTAACCACGCCCACTTCCCATATAACGGTAATTTCCAGAAATACGAGAACTGTGATATTTTAGTAACTACTGACGATAATTCACTAAAAATTGATATTTACAATAATTTTTAGACGGAAAATAAGAATCTTATAAATTTTTGGAAAATGGGCGTAGCCACGCCCACTTATGGTTACACGTGTATATCTTGGTAACCGCTACACTAATTTCCAAACCAAACTTGGCACAGTTATTGGCCTTGGTACAATGTACTAAATGGCCGAAAATTTTTTAAATCGGACAAGAACCACGCCCACATCCCATATAACGGTAATTTAGAGAAAAACAAAATCTTCGATAAATCAGTAAATATTAAAGCTAATTTATTCAAAATTGATGGTTACAACAATTATTTACCAGGAAATATATTTATGATAAAATTACGGCCGCTTCTCATATAACGGTAGATTTCATAAACGCTTGAAACTTTAATATTTCGAAATCTAAGGACGCTAATTTACTCAAAATAGATACACCCCGACTTACCATGTAGCGGTAGCCTTCGGAAAGGTGAAAAAACATTTATTTAATATTTGCGCCGGGTATTTAATGTTCGGCTCCGCCGAACTTTAAATTGGCATTTTTGTTTACAGTTTACTCTAATGCCGAATTTCACTAGGCACTGAAAAGACAAAAAACTGGAGGCATTTATAGCCTAGTCCAGTTAGCTATTCAAGGTTACAATAATTAGCATAAAGCTGATAATTGGTACGAGTTTTGCAAATTAATTGAAAAGTCAAAAGTCCCCATCGATCTCACGTCTGCAAAAAAATTTATCCAAGCTTAAAGGTCACATAAATTTATTTTTTGCATTTTTCAGCAAAATGGTAGATTATGCAATTATCTATAAAAACGGTTACAACATTTTTCTTCCTAAGAATTACCATTCTTGAGATATAGCGATTCAAAAAATTGTGTGTTTCCATAATATGGACAATTTCCGTAGTAGTGAATCTGAATATCGAGTTAGTTTCTTTATGGAAACGTTTTCGAGATATTTGCAATTTACCGTCATTCAGCTTAAAAGAAAAATAGTGATTCCACTTAATCATGTATATCTTACGAACAAATTAAGTAGTTGTAATACGTAATACGACAAATGAAAGCAAATAAAATTCTCCATAATTCGTATATACATCACTTTTCAATAGCCCTGATATTTTCTGAGAAATTTATTAATCATTCCAGATTTTTTCTTTTATTGATGAAAAAATGGAAAAAAATCAAACTTTAACAGGGAAAAAATAAAAAAATAACAGCTTCTGTGCCAAAGTTTTGCCGTTGTGTGAAAGCCTGTTCCTTTAAGAAAAAACAAAGTTTCTATATGGAGTACATACACACCTTTTACTACAATTTTGAATAGCTATATCTCTGAAATGGTAATCCTTAGGAAGAAAAATGTTATAACAGTTTTTGACGTAGAATACGTCTTACCTGTTCGATATGGAGGCTATGCTGAAAAGTTTCAGTTGTAATTTTTAGAGATTCACGAAAACGCTTATTGCACGAGGACTAATGAAGTGTATAAGTGTGAATATTGTCTTAGTTTGGGGTCACTTTTGAGCCTTTAAAGTGCTCTAGCAACATATGATTTGCAGATATAACTTTAATTTCGGGGATTTATATTCTTTGGAGCAATAGAAATAATAACCTGGTTTATACCGACACATAAAGCGCTTTGACTCAGTTCACAGTGATTCAAAATGGATGCATAAACCAAATTTCAATACGCTTTGAAATTCTAAAGTGTATTGACTCGCACTTGTTTTCAAATCGGTTTTTTATTTCTCACATCGCAATGTCCAATGTGCACAGCTAGGGTAATTTAATTAAATTTTTTGTTTGTAATTTTGCAATAAAATTTGTTTCAAATATGCAAGATGTCTACTTAAGAGTAAATACAACTTTGTTTGAAAAAATTTGGCTACATATAAATATAACGGTATCCAAAAGTCATAGTAAGCAATAAGTGAAAAATTCTACGGCTAGCTGCGGCACCCATACATTCATTTTCATTTTTCAAAATGACTCCTAAAATTTTAAGACTTTTTGGCTGTCGCTGTAAAAATGAAAGACTTGATGGAATAATGGATTTTGTACCAGGGAATATCAGTTTAGGATCTAGTGATAGAATCAAATTTGTTAAACTGAAATCAGACGTGCGAAGTTAATTCAGAATTTAGACCTAAAGTGGACAAAAGTTTTCCGAAAAAGAGAGCGGTTTGTTACTGCAAATAAAGATTGGCTCGAATTTGAAATAGACTTGTCACAATTTGTGTGTTCAAAGTTTGGTAAGCCGACATTTTCTGCTGGTAGGCCAGCTAAAAGTTTTGAAGATTGTTGCCAAAAAGTTAAAATGAAGACAACTAATGAGCTTTCGAAAGTTATCGAACCAGATGTATTTCTTTTTGGCCACTAAACTAAATATGAGATCTTCAGCTATGCTACTTAATGAGCTTTTAAGTGCTTCTCCAGAAAGAGGTACTGCTATTAAGGTAAGCGTACACGGTAGAGAAATCTCTCTAGAGTTTTACTGAAATAAAAATCTCCTCTCTCAATTAAGTTTACATGGTAGAGCAACTCTAGGAGATATTCACTCTAGCAAGAGTCAAAATAGAGAAATCTCAACGTTTCTCTATCTCATACTCTACAAGCTGTGTACACGGTAGACAATAGTTACCTCTCGCATAGAGCTAATTTTCTATCTCGAATTGTTGTCAACGCTTGTTGTATATACATATCGACTGCTGAGTGGAAGATCGACCTATCTCGGCAGCCAGTTCGAAAACGCCCTATCTCAAAAAACTTTTCAAGAACGCCCTTTTTCAGAATTCGTTTTAAAAACCCCCTATCCCAGATGCCGATTCAAAAACGCCCTATTTCAGCACATTTTCAATATATTTTGAAGTGAGATAGGGCGTTCTTCAACCAAGTTTTGAGATAGGGTGGTTTTCAATAAAATTTTGAAATAGGGCGTTGTTGAAATTGAGATAGGGTCTTTTCGAACTGGCTGCCGAGATAAGTCGATCTTCCACTCAGCGTCGATATGTATTTATATTAAAGCCACGATGTAGGAAATATAGTTGGCGCCATCAGCGGAGCGCTAACCCTTCGTCTATTTGACAGCATTCACCCATTTGATGTCGTCATAAAATACATTTTCGCAATATGGACAAGAATTAAATTTTCAAATTGTACTTATTAGCCGAAAAAATTGTACCTCAAAGTAGTACATTTGGTACCTAAAAATTAAACATGGCAACCTCTCTCTTCGGTACTATGTGTACTTTTGGACTCACATTAAAGAATCTTTAATATTTAAAATTCCCTTGAAAGGAGTTTCTCCGAGCAGTTCTAGCCAAACTACTACGTATATGGGTAGGGCTGCCAGACGTCCCGGTTTTCCCGGACATGTCCCGGTTTTAGACTTGTCCCGGTGTCCCGGTCCAACCTTAAAATGTCCCGGATTTCGCTTAAGTGTGCAGATTTAATTGCAGACATTTTTATTTGCTCGTTTTATTTTCGTATGTGCTTTACTTCCAACGTAAGTTTTCGCGACAAGGTTTATGTAATATAAAAATGTGTGTTTATAGTGTTTTAATTACCCCTAGAAAATGCCAGAAAGAAAGTATAAATTCCTTCCCGCTTTAACAGAAGAGTTGCCATTTGTTNCAAAGGTTGACAATGTAACATAAGCAAATATAGAGCAAGAGCAACTGTTAGCAAAAACCAAAACCTTGGTTGAAATATCTAATATATCTGACTCATTAACCAAAACCGAACCAAAATTTAAAGTTGGGTAGACATTTTTAGAGGTGGCATCGGGTGAGCAACAATTTATCGATTCGAGAAATTAATGCGCTGATGAGAAAACGAAAACTCGTATATCGAGACGATAAAGTGGCCGGTAATCTAAAGGTTAGATGAGGAAACGGCCCTAAAAGTTGTTAAGCTTGATCTGACTGTTTAGCAGAGTCTTTTATTTTATACATATATTAGGTGGCTGATTCGGATCCGGCGTCAATACAGTACATCGTCGCTGCGCCAACAAAAACAGTTATGTGTTTTTTAATAACTTTTCAGGAGAGCAAAAAACTGATTCCTGGTGCCAATAGGCAATATTTGGCAAGTGTCGCATCAAAAAAAATATACATTAAAAATTTGCTATTGATTTATGAAAAAAAAACATCAATTTTTTGGACCAATTGCGATGTGATCAACATTTGCGCCGCTTTAAAGCACATACCTGTTATTATATACGATTTAAAATTGCTATTGGTGGTATGGAATCGTATGAAATTTGTACATAATACTGCCGTTAGGCCTAGATGCGATATATAGAAGTTGAGGACTCGATTATTTAACTGCCCGTTGCTCCTGTTATGTAATGAAGAATGGTCAAAAACGTTTTTATTGGATTTTTGTAATGAAAATTAATGCAAAGTGATGAATGGACACATACTTTGTACAAACCACAAAATTACCAGAGATGCGAACTTTTTTTTCAGTCAGCGTATTAACTTGACCCAATACACTTTTTCGATAGGTGATATCCAATGAAAGCTCGTATATACAAGAAATAATTTCATATGTATACTCTAAATAATTAACAATATAAGGATGTGATGGCCTCGCCTGTCTCATACGACTTATGTAATCCATTGTTGAATATATCGGTGGATTGAATACGTTTTCTAATGTAGAGTAGACGGTGTCTACCTCCATACTTTTTACCTTTGTTAATTGTTGAATTCCAATTGCAAGCGATCAAATTAAATAGTAGAATCTATGTAGTGTAAGTGGTATGTGCATTCATATGTATGTATTTAGTTGGTTTATAATTATTTTTTGCATCGAAATCAAAGCAATCTCATCTGCGATCAAAGACAGTTATAAGCAAATAAGCGTATACCCGTTTTTTCAGAGTATTTCGATGGCTGATCGACCTATCTCGGCAGCCAGTTCGAAAACGCTCTATCTCAAAAAACTTTTCAAGAACGCCCTACTTCAGAATTTAATTGAAAAACACCCTATCTCAAAATTCGGTTCAAAAACGCCCTATCTCACTTCAAAATGTATAGAAAATATGCTGATATAGGGCGTTTTTGAATCGACAGCTGAGATAGGGCGTTTTATGAGATAGAGCGTTTTCGAACTGGCTGCCAAGATAGGTCGATCTTCCACTCAGCCATCGATTTCTAATACTACTAATAAAAAAAATTGACAAAAATCACATAACTGTTTTTGTTGGCGCAGCGACGATATACATAACGGACTTTTTATTTTTAATTCATCCCAAATAGTTAAAAATGTTCTAGGTATGCAGGTATCTATAACCGTGCGCAAGTGCTTAAAAATTGTACCAGAAATCGAAGAAAAATTTTACGATTTTTTAATTATATGGTTGGTAGGTGTGGTCACTATTCGATATTGCCCATTTTATGAGCAGAAGTTCTTAGTCATTCAGACATAATTCGTGCAAAATTTCATCCCGATATCTATCTTAGTTCTTAATATAATAATTAAATTACCCGAATAGAGCAGATTGGACCACTGTGCATCGGTTAGAAAACATGTATAAACGTATAATTCATTTGACGCGAAGTCAAAATCAGTTTTTTTTTTCTATACTGCTACAAATTACTTAAAAGGAAAAATCTAATTGTAAAAACATAAAATGGAAAGAAAAAGACGCAATTTATGGAAAGATGTAGAAATTAATGAAATGCTTTCTTTAATCAAAGAAAAGCATATCGTAAAATTGCTGGATAGCACAACCAAACGCAATAAAAACATTTCTGAAGAGGTCTCGCGAGAGCTAAACTGCAAGGGCATTGAGAGGGATGCTGTCCAAATCCGAACCAAATTTAAATCGCTCAAATGTGGTTTTTATAAAACTAAACGCAAAAACAGCACTAGCGGGCAGAAAGGCAGACATGCGAGTTTTACGATTTATTGGACGAAGTTTTGGGTCATCGCCCCGCATTGGAAGCAAAAGGCGTAGATACATCGCAACCTGAAATCGACGGAGTAAATTTAGAGAAGGAAGTGGAAAATGCATCCTCCGAAAACTTAGCATCAGCTTCAAGCCCTCGTCCGAGTATTTTTAAAAGCCCAAGTCAGTTGAATGCTTATTTCACGTAAGTACATAATTACATATCGACGCCTCCAAACCATGGTTTTAGTTTTAAAACTATACTAAGTCTGACTAAGTCTAAGTTGCATTAGCATGGTATGGTTTCAAGGCGTCGTTATGAACATAAAACAGGGTTTGGTAATTTTAGAAAAAAACACTTATCAAAAAGCCATGGAAAACTTTACCAAAGATTGGAACAAATCACAAAACCAATTAGTAGAAACAATTAAGGAGCAGAATAGGGAGTACTTGTGCAGCATTGAAAATTTAATAGAAAAAAATAGAAAAGAGATGAAAAAAATGTTGGATGAAGACCGCCGAGAAACTGCAAGCATGTTATCATCATTGCTGACTAAGACGCAGACATTACAACATCCTACAATGCCTTTTTACCATCCCCACCAAATTGGAATTGTGGGCCACAGTCGTGCTATGACTTCGAACAATATATCATCTCCTCCAATTTTCGTTGAAGACTGTACATTTGAAGGCTCTGAGGATGATATTCAGCCCTATTCTGCATTTCGACTCGAATCGAAATTTTCTCCGTTTGGCAACTTTGGTATTCTGCGTTCCGTTTCCTTTCGATCAATCTTCGAAATTTACGATTATACCTATTCTACATTTCGATCGTAGTTCCGTTTTTCTAAGTTGCAAATTTGTTGACGGAGAACGTTTTAATTGTCATTTTCGTGGGTTTAAATAATAAAATGTTATAAAAAATTTAAGTAAAATATACTGTGCATGATTGTAAAAGTCATCATAAATGAATTTTCTCGATTTTTGTGTTTTCGCGAGCGGTAATACGGGCAATACGAAAAATTGGCTCAAATAATGCCAACCAAAAGGGATATTGCGCGACGTTTTCAAAGTTGAAGTCCAGGCGTTTTTGTTTACATTATCTATAAATAAGACTGTGAAATGCACTGAATAAGTTTTTCTAAGCCCGAGAGAATAGCTAAAACCAAACTAAGTACGCCGTTATTCATACATAATAGTTAAGTCCCAATTTTTTACAGAGGGTTGATATTTCCACTTTTTGGTAAGCAATTCATGAAGTTTTCATCATAATTTATGTCTATACTAAGCTGCCTCGATTGCACTGGCGAAAATTTGATGGGAACAGAAGTTCGTTAAATTTGTAAAAAAAAAATTATGAAAATTTCCATGACCAGCGATGAAGATTAACACCTTCCCCCCATGAGTTGAAAATTGTGATGCCATTCGAAATTTTTTTATTTTATTTATTGTTTGTTGATAAAGCTGTTGTCTCGAATTCGATTTGCTATGGAAAGATAAGCTTTGTTCTTCCCCTCCTCCTGACGGCTTTCAAAATGGGATTCATTTGCGGTCAAACCTTCCACTCTGTAGTAAATGCAAATTTTGTGGACTACTCAAACAACGTTTATAGTTTAACTGACTTTAAGCAATGAGTAATACAGTTCAAGATGAATTCCTTATGACTCTTCACTCATCTGAAAAAGATCAAACATGTCCCTAAATCTCCGCCTTTCAACTTCCGCATCAGCAATCTGGGATTCGTTCTTCTCTTCAAGCAATAACGCTGCGGCTATGGATTTCATTCTTATAATTATGGATCCACTTAAATTTTATTTTTAAAATAAAGTGATGCTAGGTATAGTTGCGATCCCGTACGAGTCCGGACTAGTCAGAAATAGTCAGAATCAGTCAGATTTTACTGGAAATCGATCCCGTACTCGGTTCTCTGACTATTGAGAGGACAAAAAAGAGAGTAAATACGGTTCTCTCTCTGTCAGAAGCTACCAGTTTTAGTCCGAGAATTTTTTGCTGGTAAATGTGTCAAACGATCAGCTGTAGTGTGTTTGGCAACCAAATTGTAAACAAAATAAAAGTGCAGTCTGCTAATTCTTGTTGAAAAGTATTTAATTACTTGTTTAAGTGGATTCTAATGAATTTGAAAGTATTTTTGGTTATTTACATGTGTGAGCTGAGTGTATTTATATACAAAATAAGAAAAATTTTACAACCAAAATTTGGAGGTTATGTTGAAGTTGACAAAAGTTACCATTTTTTACTAGAAAGCGATCCCGTACTTTTCAATGTTACTCTCTCGCTCTGAGAGAATTTTTCTTTTTTGACAGTTTTACTAGCCCGAGTCCGAGGAATACGGGATTGCACCTTATATTTAGTTACCAGCTGTACCCTGCCACGCTTTGCTGTGGCATATTTCTGTTATATGGACGATAAATTATTAACGAAACAAAGCATACGTTTCATATGTGTTTGGTTATGTAATAAGTACTCGTGTGCACACAATATTTGTTATTTTTCCATTCTCTGCATAGATATCAAGGATGTCTGGTTTGCCGACACAGGAACACGCAACATCTGAGAAGCAATCCGCATCTAAATCTAAACCATACTTTTCCAAAGTTCGACCTGGAGCATTATTGATTGTGATTCCGAATGTCAATCGAATTGGGAATTCAAATCTTTTAAATTGAATCATCATCATTAAATGGAATCATGGGAATTCTTCACCTTTGAAAGGCCACGTTAAAATCTCTGCATACATTACGTTCTTCATCAATTTCTTAACTGCGAGTCGCATTCCGTTGCAGAGTTTTCGCTGATTAATATTCCGTAAAATGATAATTGGCACACCTATTTTCAATTTCGGTATGTGGGGTCTCCCTGGGAGATAAATCGAGTTCAAAAATTTCGTTGGATGGTCTTTTTCCACAACGGTGTTTATCGACGTATATGCTATTTCCTCACGTTGAATGCTGGATTGAATAACATTAGTGGTATTCACCAAAGTGAGGCAAGTGGTCTGGCAATCTAGTAAAAGAGCTGATCAGCTCAAGCAACGATTGTTGTCAATACCACTATTATTTAGTTGATAGACCTCCTTATTCTTCGCAGCAAGAATAGCCCGTTCACTGAGCCAATCGTGATTCCTAAAATTAATTTTCTTAATAAAGAAACATTCTTTCGATCAGTTCTCCTTTCGATGTTTCTAATTTACAAAAATTATCTGGCCGTAAAATTCGTCTTAATCTCTCATTGACTGGCAGCTTTGCGTTCCCAATGTCCAGTTATTGTCGCGCGAATACTTCAGCTGCAGTGTATGTATGTTCGTCTTGTCGCAATGTTGACTATTTCAGGCAAGCATTTATCCCTCGTGTTAATCGAGAAACTACAGACAATGTTTTCGTAAAATCTCCTGCGAGCAATATCCCGAATGGTTGAACGTTTCCACGCAAATCCCGCAACAATGGATCAAAAGCCTCAAACGATTTTTTATGTGCCATGGCGCACTCATCCCAAACAATGAATTAAATTTTTTGGTCAACTTTTTTCATACCGGATGCTCTGGAAATATTGCACGTGGGAGTTTCGATGATTTATATGTTCATTGGCAGCTAAAGAGTTGAATTGGCAATGTTTCCACCTGGTATTAATGTCGCAGCAATTCCAGACGAAGCGATAGCTAAGGTAATGTAATTTTTTGATCGAACCGTTGCCAGAATCCATCTGATAAGGAATATTTTCCTAGTTCCTCCTGGCGCATCCAAGAAAATGGTCCCCCAACTCCGTCATTTATCATTTGCATATTCTTCTTCTACTTTGGCTTTGTAACCGCCTAAGCCATTTTGGCCGAGCTCCACAAAGAACGCCAGTCATTTCTCTCTGTGCCAACTTGGTCTCTCCATTGCAATGGGTGCTTCCTATTCGTCTGCTACCACCATCGGCTTGCGAGTTGAATTCTTTTACAACTCAAACTTCGGTTCCTATTGAACGACATGTCTAAGCCAGCGGAGCCGCTCTATATTCATTCGCTGCACTATGTACATTTAGTTGTAAAGCTCATACAACTCATCGTTCCATCGTCTACGGTAACCCCCCTCGCCCATGCGTAGAAGCCTGTATATCTTCCCTAAGATCTTTCTCTCGAATACTCCTCATAAAATGTTGTCATTGTCTAAGCTTCTGCGGCATATAACAGCTCGGGCATGATGAGTGACTTATAGAGTGCGGTTTTTGTAAGTCGAGAAAGGACTTTACTCCCCAATTGCCTACTCAGTCCAAAGCAGCACCTGTTGGCAAGAGTAATTCTGAGTGGGTTTTCCATGCTGATATTTTTATCGGTGATAGTGCTGGTTCCCTAGTAAATGAAATCCTCCACTTTCCCGAAATTATAACTGTCAACAGTAACGTGGGTTCCAAGGCGCGAGCGCGGTGACTGGAGATACTTCGTCATGTCCTCGTTTACCACCAGGCGCATTCGCTTTGCTTCCTTATCCAGCTTGGAAAAGGCAGAAGAGACTTCGCTATTTTTGTTACCGTTGATGTCGATGTCATCGGCACACGCCAGAAACTACACGCCCTTGTAAAAAAATGTTCCTACATGGTTCAGTTCTGCAGCTCTTATTATCTTAACATTTGCATCATGCGATCGTAAATGCTCTTCTGCTTTCGCTTTAATTTGCTAATCCTTGATTGGGAATAGGAGTTCACAATAGTAATGATAATCATAATCATAATAATATTATCTCATGTTATGCAAAATTTCTTTGCTCGCAATATACGTAGGAGGCCTTGGCGACCCCAAACGAAATTGCTTACGATTAAATGTTGACTGATTTATAATGCTAGGGAATGGTGTCAACAATTTTATGTTTTCATTAAGTATTTTTTAAACAGCTTTCATGCGATAGTTTTTTGTTTTCGGTACTCTTTTATCATTTTGTTATTTGTTTCAGTAGTTTTTAGCCGACTTAAAAAAAAAGGAGAAGGTTATCAATTCGTCGGATTTTTTTTTATGCATGTTACCGCTCCAAAGTTACCACGTCAACCGATTTCCAGGTGATCCCATACTAATTTGGTTAAGATCCGATCATTGGATCATGAAAAAATTAACGGCACTATTACACTTTAATATGAGAATTGGAGTCGGTGTGTTGTTTGCTTAAAAATTACTGGTTTATGAATTTTTTACATTAAGTAATTTGAGTACCAGCTCTTCGTTGATAATATGATCACTTCGTTTGTTAAGATGTTGTAAATTCTATATTTATTTACAATGTTCGGATTTTGGATAAGTGGAAAGATTTTAAAAAATTCCCTAGTAAAGCTTTCCCAAATACTTTTCGTTTGGAACCAGTTATGTAATATTTCATTTATTTTCAATATTTTCAGTCTTTACTTTTAGATAGGTGATAATCCTATAAAAAATATTTCCAAATCAGATTTTTCAAATACCTTTCGTTTGGCACCCATATTGTTCCTCAAACATATTTTCGATTGTAAGTCTTCATAAAACTCTTTAGTTTGATACCCACATTGCAATATTTCATTTATTTAATCAATCCAAAACGGTCCACCCTAATGTTTAATAATATATGTACATATGTACGCATACATGTACACATGTATTTATTAGAAACTGTCATAAATTTTTCCCGCCAAATTAACTATTTTTTAACTTCCCCTCCAAACAGTTTTACTGCTTTGAGGTTTAACTCAATTCTATTGAAAAGAGCGCGGGTACTTATTTGCCCGTATTCAACCAGGAACGACCATCAGCCACCACCCATCGTCTGTATCCGCTTTACATTTGTACATATCCATACAAAAATAATAATAAATCAAACATATTTCACAAGGGACTAATTTTTCGTTGGTTTATTTATTTTATCGCTTTATATTGAAAATACATTGGTGCAACATACTAAGCTTTCGAGTTAAAATTTTCAAAAAGGTGGCAACTCTCCTCAAATATATTTCCAACAGTCATCTATCTTAAACTTCCTTAATTTAATGCCTATATTTTAATAAGTCATTTATTTTATCATGCAAATTTAGTTAAATTTTCAAACAGGTGGCAACCGTCCTCAAATATATTTTCGGCCGTAAACCTTAATATTGAAATGCTTCATTTATTTATTTTTGTAATATAAATGATCCTGCTATGATACTTAACAATACAAAAAAAAAATTATTCAAATCAGTTCAGCGGCTCGCGAGTTTCGATGACCGTGACAAAGGAACACAAAATTTTTATATTTATATATATATATATAGATTTCTAAATCAAGATCTTTAATTGCATTTAGTTTGGTACCGATATTGTAACATTTCATTTATTTTACCAATTTAATTGAGATAAATTTTCAAACAGGTGGCAACCCTCTTCAAAGAAATTTTCTACTCTAGGACTTTTAAAAACTCTTTAGTTCGCTACCCACATTGCAATATTTCATTTGTTTAATCAATATAACTGAGTTAAAATTTTGAAATAGGTGGCAATCGTGCACAAAAGTATTTCCTAAAGTTTTCTTTCCTCAACCTCTTTAATTTAATACCTATTTCAATTATATTGAGTTAAATTTTCAAACAGGTGGCAACCCTCCTCAGGCATATTTTCGGCTGTAAGCCTTCTTAAAAAATTAAAAGTTGCATACCCAAATTACCGTATTTCATTTATTTCATCAAAATAACTGAGTTTAAATTTTCAAAGATGTGGCAATTTTACTCAAAAATATTTCCAGCAGCTATCTTTCTTAAACCTCTTGAATTAGGTATTAAATTAGATGTTGTAGTATATCATTTAGTTTATCAATAAAATTGCGCTTAAGTTTTTAACAGGTGGCAACCCTGCTTTAAAGTATTTTCGACTGTAAGCGTTCCTAAAACTCTTTAGTCTGATACCCACATAGCAATATTTAATTTACTTTATCAATTTAACTGAGTTAAAATTTAAAAATTGGTGGCAACCCTTCTCCAAAATATTTCCAACAGATATCTTTCTTAAATCTCTTTAATTTGATACCCATAATGTAATATTTCATTTATTTTGTCGATGTACTTTAGTTAAATTTTCAAACAGGTGGCTGCACTCTTCAAACATATTTTCGACTGTACGCCTTCTTAAAACTCTTTAGTTTTATAGCCACATGGCAATAATTCATTTATTTTATCAATTTGTCTGAGTTAAAATTTTCAAATAGGTGGCAATCCTCGTCAAAAATATTACCAGCAGTTATCTTTCTTAAAACTCTTTAATTTGATACCCATATTGTAATAATTTATTTATTTTATCAATATAATTGGGTTTAAAAATTTTCAAATAGGTGGCAACCCTCAAATTTTTTGCGATATCATTGGTTCTGGTATTATACCGAACAATACAAAAAAAAATTATTCAAATCGGTTCAGCCGTTCTCGAGTTTTGACGACCGTGACATACGAACACAACATTTTTATTAATATAGT
Source organism: Rhagoletis zephyria (assembly GCF_001687245.7). NCBI lineage: Eukaryota > Metazoa > Arthropoda > Insecta > Diptera > Tephritidae > Rhagoletis > Rhagoletis zephyria. The sequence continues at coordinate 66,980 of NW_016157129.1, read as the reverse complement.
TTTCAAATAGGTGGCAACCCTCCAATTTTTTGCGATATCATTGGTTCTGGTATTATACCGAACAATACAAAAAAAAAATTATTCAAATCGGTTCAGCCGTTCTGGAGTTTTGACGACCGTGACATACGAACACAACATTTTTATTAATATAGATTTTAAAATATTTACAAACTTTATCTTCATATGCTGCTATAGTTTGGTGGCAAATATTTCTTTGTTTTGTTTCGATTTCACACATTCCTAGGCAAACAGCTAATTTCGAAAGATGTTTTCTGTCCTCCTCTTCTTCTTTCGTTTCGATCGTAACGCAGAATACCTAAGTTCGATTCCAGCGGAGCGGAATGCGGGAACGTAATCGAAATGCATGATAGGGATGATTATTTTCGTATCGACGCCAGAAGCGCAAAACACTATAGACGAATTTACAGAATAGTCATCAAAACTACGTCTAAAACTTAAAGAAAAAATTCAGTATTGAATGGCACAAATATAGAGCAACCTTTATTTGAGTTGAACTGGGCGCGTTTAATATAGCTTTCGGATGCTGTTTTGATAGTTGTGCTATGTCATCGAACATTAGAATGGTGAATATACTAGTTGCGTCCCAGATGCTTCACGGTTTGCAGGTTTTTAGAGGAAGGCGTTCCAGGTGACCACCTTCCATAAGGTTTATTAATGGAGCAAACAGCTTTTCCTGCAAATCCTGTAAAGCCTGCAAATCGCGAAACATCTGGAACGCAACTACTATGTACACACACCCCCGTTGCGAAATTGTTGACAAATATTGACAAGTTTTAACAATTAAATGTTTCCTTTTTTAATTTTAATTGTGTATACATACAGTATATTCTTTCACAAAAACCTTATAAATCGTAATTTTTAAACTGTATGCCAATTAATGCTTTACTCCAAATTTGCACATTACACAGTTCAACAAAATTTTACCACCTAAGTAAAAAACATAGGTTCTTTTAAATTTTTTGGTTTCCTTTTTTAAATATTGCACAAAGTTTTAAACTGGGATGGATATTATTCGGTTTTTGTTAAAGAATAAACTAAAATTTTATAAAAAGATCATTTAAGTTAACTGCCTTACTATCTATTTCGAACGAAAGGCCGCACGAACGATTCGTCTGCAGAGGTCATCGTTTCGCCTTCCAATTTTGCAACTATATCATTCGTGCAGCCTATCTTTCGAGATAGATAATAAGGCTGTAAATAAAAAATAATAATAATTGTTGCATTCGTAGTTTTATGTACTAACATTAATAACTGAACTAATTTTTACTGATTTGTACTTCATTAGTGAACCATGGAATAAACACATTTTTATTTATTCAAAAGCATTTACACAAAGTGGGTCTTATTTTTTATAAACACATTTAATGCATTTTTACACATGAATTTGTTCTCATTGAAACTAAAATTCCATAATACTTATTATCAATGATTACAAAATTAAATAAAAGTCATGAATTTAATTAATAACACAGGGCAACACTGATTTTGTTGCGGAAAAAGTTGTTTTTGAACGAGTTTTTGTGATGATTACGAATCCGTAAGTACAAGGCTTTCACCATTTTCTTTCAAAATCTGGAGCTGGTAAGCCTTATACTTACGGATATGTAATCAGCACAAAAAACTCGATCAAAAACAGCTTTGACATTTACCGCACCAAAACTGTTTTTTTATTTTTATTGGCCTGTGTAATTAATAAAAAAATATATATTAACTCATATATGTACAGTAGAGTGGTCTAAAATAATAAAGTCGGAATTTTAATGCCGCCACCCCCTAGGATTGTTCTGAATCGAAAATAAATATACCCATATTTTTCATTTTGAAATAAAAAAATATTTAGGGAGTGCTCACAGCGCTCAAAGTTTTCCATGTATTTTATATGGGGAAAAAACAAATTTTCGTAAAAATGGTATAAAACTCTTGAAAATCAATATTTTACAATCGTAAAACCGTGGTTCTCTTCAGGAGACTTCAAATATTAATATCCAGTTGTTTATTTAACCATTTTTTATGATTAAAGATTGTTTATTGGTCCCCCCCATTGCATTTTCTAGGACCTATGAAATATAGTTACAATGAAAAAATTGTTAAAGGAACGATTGGGTATTATTTACCGGGAACCTCCTGAAGATAAGAAAACCTTTCCGATCGAAAAATATTGAGTTTCAAGAATTCTACACTATTTCTACGAAAAGTTTTTTTTTCCCCATATAAAATACATTGAAAACTTTGTGCGCTTTGAGCACACCCTAATTTGTTATTTTTTTCAAAATAAAAAAAAATAGGGGTATATTTTTTTTTGGTATAGAAAAATCCTAGGGGCTGGCGGCTTTAAAAATGCGATCTTATTTTTTTTAACATACATTTTTGGACCACTTTAATGTACAGTGACGAACAAAAGTATTGGCACAGTGAATTTTTCGCAATATATGCAAAGTTTTTTATTCTTATTTATTAGCGATAATTTTTTATAAAAATACGGTTCAGAATCCACCAATAAACTAAAAATCAAATCCCCAAACTTTCATGTATGTACATATGGCTAGCTTAGAGTGAAAAGTTGCTAGTTTGTAGTAGCTATAAGAAAGTTTTGCCGTCTTCTGTAAATTTCGCAAAAAAAGACTTATCAACTTTCCACTCTAAGATATCGATATAGGATTTTTATAATAAAAAGTAACAATATAAGCTGTCCCAAATATTTAGCGGATTCACAAGACGGTTAACGTCGTAAAATCTTAAGCTTAACATATTTTTTATGTAAAATAATGGTTAAAGTGGTTTTAGAGGATTTCTGACTATGCCGATATATTTTTAAACTGCTGAAAAATACATAATTGGCCCCCTAAAACCATTTTAACTGTTAAAAAATGTTAAGCTTAAGATTTTACGACGGTTAACATGTCTTGTGAGTCCCCTAACTATATCAAGTGAGAAGAGAATAGCATAAGAATAATGTAATTTACAAATGAGATTTTCTCAGAGGAAAATCTTCAACTAAATAATTTTTCAAATTACTTCGTAAATCTTTGGGATGTATATTCCCTTCAAAATCCATCTCACAAGATATAGTATCCTGAGGCTGCGGAAATTCTCTCTCATTTCGAGCACAGTGAGACCAAATGTCTAGGTAAGATTCTCTTTGTTGTTCAACAAAATTATGTTGTATGGTACATGCTAGTACAACTTGTGGAACGAACGCGGGGTCGGCGTTGATTCTTTTTGTAATACCACATCGCCAGCAACCTTTTAATCGACCAAACGCGTTTTCAACTACTATTCGTGCCGTAGACAAATGACAGTTGAATGATTCTTCTGCAACACTTAAATTGCCAATATATGGCTTCATCAACCACGGGAGAAGCGGATATGCAGGATCTCCCACGAGAAATAATGGTGTTTCCGCACTGTATACAATCCAAGAATGATAGATTCTCTCAATCGTGTATACAATCGTCGAATAATTTGGTATTAGCTGTTAAGAGTTTTTAAAAAGGCCAGATTCTTTAAAAACCGTTGCATCGTGAGTACTACCAGGTAACTTAACACTGACATCAGTAAACCTTTATGCAGAACAATATACATACTAGGGCTATTCGCGATGCGGTGCAAATGGCCTAGCATCATTGCATTGCAAATTTGTATTGCAAATTATTTGCAATACACAAACAAAATACACGCATTTGCATTTGTCGTGGCTCGACAAATTTGCAATACCGAAAATCCATAGCATCAAAATGCTATGCATTGCAACTCTGGTTGACATTTCTATCAGCTAATTAAAAAAGTTTTACCATGACAGTTTAATAAAGGTCGCTCACAATCCATGGCGTATTTCTGCAATTGCATAAATTTGTCAGCTCTTATGCACCGAATCGCGAATATGTAGCCCTACTATTTATTTCAGTTTGCGCAGGGGTAGTTGCACGCTTACATGTAGTTGTGGTTTACGACTCCTTGCATTACGATGGAAGCCCATCCTTTTATATTTATATAGTCTAGGAACCCTTCACTTATAGGTAAAACTGGAATGTGGGTGCCTATAAATATATATATAGATTTTAAGGATAAGCGTAGTGATAAAAGTTGGCAAGTAATTAGTATAACTATTTACCATCTATCGCACCAATAATATTTGGAATATGACACTTCTTCTCGAACTCATTTGGAAATTAATGAATTCACTTTTAAGTTGAATTAAGGCGTCCACAACTTTATGGAAATATTTATGAACCGTTCTTTTATGCACGCCGAAAACATCACCAACAAGACGATACCCAGCACATGAAGCCAATTTATACAAGCAGATTGCTACCTGTTTTCTTATTGGTAGTGGTGGCGTGATCACGGCACACATTCATTATTGAGAAAACACTCCAGTTTTTCGCAAAGCAGCGATAAAGACTGCATATCCATTCGGAACGATTCGAAATAACAATCTTCGTTTCCTGGCTGTTGAAGGGTCCACCAAAAGTTTTCATTGCGTCTTCTTTTATGCAAATTTCGAAATCGCGGCGCATTTGTCGCAAGAAATGAGTTTGGTGCAGCATTCTGGGACACATAAAGATCCCATAGTGCTTTTCTTCTTTTATTAGTTAATTTTAAAATTTCGTAATCCGTAGCTAAAAGCTGATTGATATGCACGGACCGTCTTCTTTGAAAATAGTATCTTTGAAAAATAGTATAAACAAATACATTTATTCTTCTCAATATGGTTATGTAACTAAAGTTATTACCATGATAAAAATATAGTAAGGTAAACCCGTTCTCTCAATTCGTCGGCCATGATTTTTTTTTGAAGTTTGCCGACATTTTAAAATCATATAAAATTGAGAGTAAAAAAATAATTTTCAAAGTTGTTTGGGATTGAAAATGAGAATGTGTGTGTGAGTTTGTGTGTAAAATTTAAAAATTAAATTGCTTGCAAACGTCGAAAAAATTCCTCTCAGCGGTTTTAACTTCCTGTTTTTTATCATGGTTATTACTACTAAAATGGCAACTCAAGATTCGACTTATTCCGATAATAATCATGTGTTTACATATGCAAAAGAACATGTAAAAGTTCGAGGGTGCAACTATTATCGGTTCGTGTCTTTAATAAATCGCGGTGAATTAATCGCCAAGTTTTTGAAACGGCCCCGCAGTTACACCATTTCTATGTTCTTTGCACACACCTACATAGTATGTACCTGAAATGACATTTGAATAATACGAGAGTCATTAAGAAGCCGCGAAAAATTATTAGAATTCCGCGCAAAATTAGTGTTTCAAGTTAATTTATACGGGCTCAATTCTATGGATAAGTGAGAAAAAAATACACAATTTTGGTTTTATTTTGCCTAATATGTATTTCCAAAAAACTTTTAAATTAGGTTCGTTGTAAGACATAGGCCAGCTACACCTGTCGAAGTTGAGGAGAGTAACAGCAGCAGTGGCAGCCCCAGCAGTGAAACCAAGTGAGAATATTTGGAATAATTGTATTAATATACATATGTATGTATTTGTTTTATAATATACAGAATACATAATATACATGGTCGGCTAAAGACTACTTCAAATGAATACATACTCGGATAGTACATATATAAATACCTCGTATATGCGGAATCCAATACCACGTCATGTATGTACAATAAAAACGGGGTTTGGTAATTATATTTCCATTACTGCTTACTTTATTAATTTAAGTTAAGATTAATAATAATAATCTTATAGCAAGTAGGTTCAAGGGAAATACCATTCCACAGTTTTGAAAAAATCGGGTTTTTGGGCTTTTGTAAAATTTATTTACCATCGTATACGCGGTACTGCGTTTGGCGTATACGAGGTACTTCGCGCTGAGCGACGATATAGTTCAATACAGTCCAATTTTTAATTCTTTAATCTTATTTATAAAAGTACCAGGTTGACCGAGCTTTGCCCGGAGTGCATATAATTTTTAAAGTTTTCAAGATTTGATAGCTTTAAAAAAATATTTTGGAAATAAACAAAAAAAGAATAGGATTTCGATATCTATTAAATAAATTCCTTACTCTAAAATGTATATGGCATCCCTATTCCGAAATACGCTGGAATGAATGGTACATATCTTGAGCGTATATGTACTGTGTATACATAAAAAAAATGTTGACTGAAATTAACAACTGCTGGAAAATATCTTCTGACCAAAGCTCTCAACAATACCTTTCATTGGATATCCATATTGCGATGTTTTAGATAAATTGTGTAGAATCGAAAACAAGTGGCATCCTTACACTATTATCCTAAGAGATAACATTTTGTATATAGGGAAAGCATTGTTCAAGGGCCTTCTCTTAGTACCCATAAATAGTAATATTATACCTTTTTAACAAAAAAAAAATAAATATATATACGGTTCAAAATAGGTGGCAACCCTTTTAAAAATATTTTTGAATTAGGGATCTTTAAAATACCTTCCAATTGATACCTTTATTATGATGTTTTAATTAATTTGTAACTAATTTCGAACAGGTGGCATCCTTATACGAGTCTTCTCGAAGATAATGCCTATTCACATAACCTTAAAACCCTAAAGATTATCGGTGTACAAAATTTTATCAAAATCGTTAGAGCCGTTTCCGAGAACCCTATGGATATATATATATCTATATATATAAAAATGAAATGTTTTTCGTATAACCGCGATGCCTGACCAAACGGCTGAACCGATTTCAATTCTGTAAAAAACACATTTTTGGATCTTCTGTGTGGAAGGTTCTTTGATTTAAAAAAATTTTAAAGTTTTTGTTGTTGTTGCCGAAAAATGAAGAAAGCTGAGACGTTTTCCGTATATTGAATGTCACTAAACTACTAAACGGCTGGACTGATTTCGTTCATATTTAGAACATATTTCAGCACCTAGAAGGGAAATATTTCGACTAAAAATTTAATCGCTAGGTGGCGCTGGGGTCGGGATATTCATAAAAATTATATTTACTTGCTGATTTGGCTCATATTTAGAAAACAATTTAGCCAAAGAAATATTCGGACTTGAAACTTACACGATAGGTGGCCCTAAGAGAAGGATATATCTACTATATATTTGTGGAAGTATGTGTGTATGTATGTATGTGCCAGGTTGCAGCCTGAACGGACGGCCAGAATCGAACAAAATTTTGACAGAGTATTGCCATGACTCCTGGGCCTATAATAGATTAAAAAATTGGGATTCGACAAGGGGGTGTGGCACCTCCATAGGCGTGAAATTTTTAATCACCCATAACTTCGAAACTATAAGTCACATGAACTTTAAATTTGGCATGCAGTCATATATATGGTAGGTGCTTACAGTAGTGAATAAATAAATGACTCTGTAAAAGTGGGCGTGGCACATCCAACAGGCGTGAAATTTGTTATCAATCATAACTTCGGAACCATAAGTCACATGAAGTTAAAATTTGGTATACAGTCATATATATGGTAGGTGCTTATAGTATGGTATAAATAAATGAGTTTGTAGAAGTGAGCGTGGCACATCCAATAGGCGTGCAATATTTTATGAGCTATAAATCCGAAACTATANATTAAAAAATTGGGATTCGACAAAGGGGTGTGGCACCTCCATAGGCGTGAAATTTTTAATCACCCATAACTTCGAAACTATAAGTCACATGAACTTTAAATTTGGCATGCAGTCATATATATGGTAGGTGCTTACAGTAGTGAATAAATAAATGACTCTGTAAAAGTGGGCGTGGCACATCCAACAGGCGTGAAATTTGTTATCAATCATAACTTCGGAACCATAAGTCACATGAAGTTAAAATTTGGTATACAGTCATATATATGGTAGGTGCTTATAGTATGGTATAAATAAATGAGTTTGTAGAAGTGAGCGTGGCACATCCAATAGGCGTGCAATATTTTATGAGCTATAAATCCGAAACTATAAGTCACATGAACTTGAAATTTGTTATTCAGTCATACATATGGGTGGTGCTTATAGTAGGGTATATATGAATGAGGTTGTAAAAGTCGGCGTGGCACATCCCATAGGAATATTTTATCAGCTATAACTCCGGAACTACATATAAGCCACATGAACTTGAAATTTGTTATTCAGTCATACATATGGGTGGTGCTTATAGTAGGGTATATATGAATGAGGTTGTAAAAGTCGGCGTGGCACATCCCATAGGAATATTTTATCAGCTATAACTCCGGAACTACATATAAGCCACATGAACTTGAAATTTGATATGCAGACATAAATATGATAGGTGATTACAGTAAAGTACATATATAGCGGTTCGTAAAAGGGGGCGTGGCACATCTCATAGGCGTGGACATTTTTATCATCTATAACTTGGGAACCATAAGTCCCAAGAACTTGAAATTTTGTGTGCAGGCATATCTACGGTAGGCGCTTTAAGTAAGGCATATATAACTGAGTGGAACATCCCATAGGCGTGGAAAATTCGAAATCATATGTCACGTGAAATTGTAGTAGGTGCTTATAGTAGGCTATATATAAGTGAGTTTGTAAAAGGGGGAGCGGCACGTCCCATGGACCTGGAATGTTTTATCAGCTATAACTCCGGAGCTATAAGTCGCTTGAACTTGAAATTTCGTACGCAGCTATTTTAATGGTAGGTACTTATATTAGGGTATATATAAATGAGTTTGGAAAAGAGTGCATGGCACATCCACTAGGAATGGAATTTTTTTATCAGCTATAACTTCGGAACTATAAGTCCCACGAGCTTGAAATTTAGTATGCAGATATATCGATGGTAGGTGCTTATATATAAATGGGTTTGTAAAAGGGGCGTGGCACATCCCATAGGCGTGGAAAATTTTATCAGCTATAATTTCAAAACCATAAGTCAAATAAAATTGAAATTTGGTACGCAAACGTATCTATGGTAGGTGCTTATAGTAGGGTATATTAATATATCAATACCCCGTGTCACTGTGTTCGTTTACGCTAATCTCCGAAACCGCTTAATAATTAATAATGAAATTTTGTGGGTGTATATTGTTGGTTCCAACTTAAAAGATAGGATAGTTGAAATAGAAACAAATATTTTTTTTCATCGGAGTTTTTTCTATGCTTCTCGCATCGTGCTTATCTAATATACATATAAAAATTGAACTTCCTAAACGGCTCGACCGATCGTTATGAAATTTTTTTGTGTTATATATGGTAGGTATGAAAATCGGATGTAAAGTATATTTCATACCGCTAGGTGCAGGGGGCGTGGCACCTCCCATACAAACCAAATTTTTCATATTGCACATCTCTGGAAGTGTTCATGGTAGACTACTCGAATATGGTATGGAGATATATGAAAACATTTGCATATTCATGGATAAAAATTGCGGTTATTGGAAAAAGTTACGTGGAACCTAACCGAATTTTTCATACTGCATATCCCGGAAAATCTTCATGGAAGAGGTCTCGAACTTGGTATGGAGATATATGAAAGCAATCGCATACTCATGGAGATAAATTGTGGTTATCGGAAAAGGACGCGTGGCACTTCCCATACACGTCGAATTTTACATACTGCATATCTCTGAATGTGTTCAGAGTACTGGAACTTGTTATGTACAAGATATATAAAACGCGACTGGTCATGAAGAAAAGTTGGGGCTATTGGAAAAGGGACGCGGCACCTCCCATGGTAAATTACAGGAAAATGTTATAAAGATATATGAAATCAATCCCATGCTCTTAGAGAAAATTGGGGTTATTTGAAAAGGGGACTTTGCGCCTTTCAAACGCACTGAAACTATAACGTATCCTTGTATGCATGTACAGTTTTGCTAAGTTATTTCAGACGGCAAATATGCCTTCTGACAACCACCAAACCGTAATATTAGAAGACAAATGCGTCACTAAAAATCATGAACGTGAACTCTTGGTGAAAATGTTGGACCAAAATGTTTCAATGCACGGTTAAAAATTTTGGTTTTTACTTTAAACTTTTTGGACTACATATATGACCAAACTACATAAATTCAGTTTCAAATACAAACCTTCTAAATTTAAAATAAATAACAATATAGTTTAAAAAACGAAAACCTCTCTATTATAATTGCCGTACGTATTGTCATCAGGTATGTAACTTGAGAATAGAAATCGCTGCATCTTTTAGGCGCATCAATATTACATAGTTACATTCCGAGCTAATAAAAGGAAGGTAATAAAAAGGGGGCACATATGTTGGGTTTAGAATTTAAACAGTTCGGATTAAATTTTAAACCCAAACATTTTCATAACTAAGAATAAAAAATAAAAATAAAATTTCATGCTCCGTCTGATGGGGATTTACACGGACAGCAGCGTTGCCAGGTCGACGTTTTTAACGCCATTTGGACGTTTTTTGTATCCTGTTGACGTTTGGACGTTTTTTAGTCTTGTAAGTAAAACTGATTTTGAATTATTTTCTTAATAAATCTTTACAAGCTTTGTGTTTTGCAGCAACTGCTTCAAAAGATATTTATTCTTTGGACACAGATGACTTAAATATGATGCATACCAAGCGTACGCGCATTTTTTTTTTGTTGATTCTTGGACTGTGTTCAAAGGCTGGTTGTGTAAATACTTGAGGTTACGAGGCTTATTGTAAAGGCGCTGGCCCAATGCAGGCTTGCTTTGCGTGCCTTGCTGACTTTAGTTTGCTTTGATTTAGTTTAAAAACTTGTTTGGCTGAATGGCGGCTTGAAACGCTGGCAAAGTAACCAGCTGTCTAGTTGAAAAGTCAATATCTGTTCCCTTAACATTAATTATTGTTTTCCTATAAAACTCTAGAAGATGTATCAAAAACTTTCAGATTTATTTTAAAATTAATCCGAAATAATGTTTGTATTTAAAAGAACTGGTAGTAATGACACGTATATCTACAGTTACTAAAAAACTATAACTTAAAAAAGCGATTTACTTGAAGAAAAGAGCTATAAGAAGTTTTTTCCTCTCGAGTAAATTTTGTAAAAGTGAGCTTTGCAATTTTTTATTATAGTATAACGATATGTTAAATTTGATTTCGAATTGCTTTTTTTTAAATTAAGTAAGCAAATTTTTGTTTGAATTTATGTATTTTGAACAGGAACATGCCTCTTTGTCAAAAGCCTACAAAACGCTTTCAAATAAAACATTTGTCTATTTAAAACTTTGAGGCGCTTAAAGCAAGTGAAGAAAAGCTGCCATTTGGCCGGCCTTTATACATTTTAATGTGTTCCAAATAATTTTTGACACTTCTCGGAGCGAAGCAAGCAAAGCAATTGGGCCAGTACCTTAAAGTTTGCAATTGCACATTAAAAGCCAAATCAGGAAGAGCTGTTCTATTGCAACACGCACGCTCGCAAAAGCGTCAAAAAAGCTGTAGCAGCAGAAAAAGTCAGAAAACAGTAGGCGACTTTTTTAAGACTTCATTGAAAATGTAATGAACGCAAAAAAGGCTGAAATATTGCTATGCTCCTTCTTAACAGAACGTAATTTAGCATTTTCGACAGCCGACCCCCTTACCAAATGTCTACAAGAAAAAAAAAAATATTCAAAATTGCACATTATTGCCCTGAAATTTAATGGGCTATCAAACTGCATACTCAAAAAAATTCTAAAAAATCTAAATAAAAAGTTGAAAATCTAGCTGAAGCTAATCTGCAAAGCACAAAGTTTGAAATGTGGATTTATATTTTGTTTTTTATATAATGAGCTTTTATGGAAAAATAATAAACATTAAATAAACAAAAGAGAACCAGCCGAAATCGATCAAAATGGTGATGACTTAATCAGTTGTATGTATAAAATGATTTTTATATTAACGATCTCAAACCAGTGTACAATGAATTTTAAATGTGCAATGATATTTTAATATACCTTACGTACACATGTATACAATAAAAGTTTAATAGGAACAATTTTTTGTACATTCATTTGAATAAGGCGTTTTTGGGTAGGAAATGACTTTTTTCAGACCAAGAGAGACGTTTTCTCATGCCGAAGACCTGGCAACACTGCCGGACAGCCTTAGTAGCAACCAATTGTATCAAGCAGCTTTGCACACTCAGTTACAGCCACGCATGTAAATATGCTTTCATATGTTGAGTTTGAATCAACACCACATTTCGCTGTGTGCAAACACTTTTATTTCGGTTTAGATTTTAAACCAAATTTTCTATATATGAAACCTAGAAACTAGAATTAAAACATTTTGGTTTGATTTTTAAACTACGAACTTTTTGGACTAAAATTTAAACCACAATATATTAAAAATTGCTTAAAATTATTGACTGGTTTAAAAAGTAGACTATAAAAGATCAAAAAGGCAGTAGTCCCAGCGCGGTTTAAAAATTAAACCCAAATTTTTGGCCGTGTACAAAAAATTTATTTTAGGTGGGACGAAGTTCGCCGGGTCTGCTAGTATATATATATATATATATATACATATACAATAATTGCTCGTTTAATGTAATAAGATATTTACAACGTGGTTGTTCACGCTGATTAGGTATTTCATTGATTCTTATAAAGAAGTTGGAAACTGTGTACCTATGTACTTATTTAAAACTGTCATTTGGAGTCTGGTAATGTTTACGAAGATATCAACATACATATGCACATAATACGGGAAGCCCGATTTTCTAAAATATGTATTTATATATACATACTTATATATGAATGTATTTCATTTCTTTTCAGCCTTAAAAGGATTTACTTCTCAAAAATGCAAATAAAAATTGATTTTCTTTGGTTTGTAAAATGTATCTATACGTACTATATAAAGCATAAAAAGATCCATCAAGCTACGTGGCTGTCTCCGGATCGAAAAACGAGAAACCAAATCGATCATGTTGTGATAGACGGAAGGCACGCTTCCAGTGTTTTAGACGTACGCACACTCCGAGGCCCAAACATCGACTTGCATCGACTTGTTGCAGCCAAGATACGCACCCGCCTCTGTGCAGCAAAAAATGTGCGCCCAAATATGCAAGAAAGCTTAACGTCGAAAAGCAGCAATCACAACAGACAGCCAGTGCTTTCGCTACTCGACTCTCACACCTGCTCTCAGAGAGCACTCTTCAACAAACCGACATATGCGAGCAGTGGAACCACATTTCCCGCTCATTAAGTACCGCCGCCGAAGAAGTAGTGGGATTTCAGCGAGCCCGAAAGAACAACTGGTACGATGAGGAGTGTCAGGAAGCTGCAGAGAAAAAAGATGCCGCCCACAGGGCCACGCTGCGATCGGGCGCAACGCGCGCTATGTGGGTCCGCTATAGGGATCTGAAGAGGGAAGCGAGACGTATTTGCCGCAACAAGAAGAGAGAGGCAGAAATACGTGAGTGCGAAGAGCTTGAAATGCTGGCCGACAGGAGGAATGCCCGAAAATTTTACCAGAGAGTTAGGCGACTTACGGAAGGTTTAAAGACCGGGGCGCACTCCTGTAAGAACAATAATGGCGACCTAGTAACTGATGTTCAGAGCGTACTTAAATTATGGAGGGAACACTTTTCCGCCCTACTAAATGGTAGCAGCACGGAAAGTTGTGGAGAAGAAGAACCCGAGCCCGCAGTCGATGAT